>NW_019213470.1:0-119887 GCF_002532875.2 Varroa jacobsoni
ATCTATTTTATACAAAATCAACGGAACAGAATTAGTCCTATTTGTAAAGCGTTAGTGCATGTGGTTATATGCTCCATGATGGCGTCGGGGTCCTATTTCTTTCATCGACAACCAAATCGAGTTACTTAGCTCACCATATCGGGCTGATCTGCTATACAAGGCTTTCTGTGCAAGTTTCTCCAGGAGTTGTCCCCTTTGCTAATAAGATGTTTACTCAGTCTTGGATTGTGTGAATAGTGCATTCCTCTAATCGAACCGCTTCTATAGTTCATAACAGAACTGAGCGTCCAGGCCTGTACTCTATTGAAAGCTTCAATCACCCTTCCTTCTTCCAAGATTACATTTGCAGTCGTTATCAAGGTCTCGTTATCCATGACCGTTGTGCTTCGCTCTTCTGCTCCTAAGAATACATCATTTTTCTGCAATAATCTTACTAGCAATCTTCATAAGTCTAATGAGGCCATTAAATATCGTCGTTAACTACCAAAATGGCGATTCGCTTAGGGGCTTTCACCTCATTCGCCTTCTCTCTATTGTAGAACTTGGCGTACCTAAACTCTCTGCACATGGGTCATTTTTGCCCCAGAAAAGCCCCACACTCACTGACGACCCGAGAAGCTTCACCTGGCTCTGTAGATTCCCCTGTGACGTAGGTACAATGAGTTTGGAAGAGACCGCATCGAATGCTGTTAACTTCCTGCGCTCTTCGTCGATTACGCATCGATCGGCATGGCTCTCAAAAGTCCTCTGCTAACTTAAACATATAGTACCCCACCCACTGCTAGACTCACAGTCTTTCTCTAGCTATCAGTCGTAGGATGAGTCGTAATTTCTTCTTTATATGCTTGCTTTTTGTTTGTGTTATTATATATCTCTGCGTATTGTTCGCCTGCTCCCTTGTCGTGCGGTCTACAATAACATATTTTTATGTGGTTATATTTATATCAGTCGTCGCCCTTGCGTTATGGTTAAGGCCAATTGTCCACCATAATGTATCCTTATTGTTCATTTCGTCGACCTCGGTATACCATTATAACAGGAGACCAGTTCTGTTCCTCTTGGCGCCAAATTACAAAAACAACGGGCATATAGCTGGGCGTTCCTTGGTCTAGCTGTTATAGCCCATCCTTTGTTATCATCCGCTACCATGCTAAAACAGAATACCTAAAAAGTAATCAATATAATAAGCGTTATGATTAGTTTTCGATTTTCAATGTGGAACTGCCATTTTTCTGTTGTTTTGCATGACAATCCGAATGCCATTTATCTCCAAGCAAGCTAGTTCCCTGTTCACGGCGCTTCACAAAGGTTAGACGCGCGTATACGCCGTTATCGTTGTGGCATATTATTCGCAGTAGCTCGATTGCAAGGAGCCACAAGGTTCGCATGATATATTCATTGCCCTATACGTCTAGGGCATGCTGTTGTTTTTTTCCTTCTTTCTTTCTTTCATGCCATGGCTGGTTACCGTCACCTGCTCCACCTGCTTTTAGTCTTACGGAATCCCAAAAAAAAATCAATCCAGTTTTTTTCAGAGGAAAAAGCAGACGGCTTGCTGCACATATTTTTTTTTTGTTATTGTTTTTATTTTGTCGTTTAGTATTTGTGTTTGTTTACCCATACCTCCAAACTGTGGTGTGCGTTGGCTATCGGAGTAACTTGTAGCAAAGATTCATTTACAATCGACTTCATTTGGTCGTCGCTAGTTCGCCATGATAAATTCTTTGCACGTGATATTTGCGCCCACACGCAGTACGATGTTGGTACTCAGCAATTACTAGTAGTACTATCGTCCTTCCTCGTATATCCCAGTATCATTGTCAGATGTGGTCGGTACAGATGTTTAGTGATTTGTCGTTGGTTCCTTCACTCATTCATGCTGCCCATTGGCTAATTAATCGTAGTCATTGCCCATGTTTATAGAACAGGCGAAGAGTCAGGCAGAAGAAAAGGTGGTTTTATTCACGTGTCGGCGTAGCACTGCGAGCACCACTAAGAATCACTAGTCGCTGGGGGTTGCTGCTGATGTTGGGACGACTGTAACTGAATTAGGTTACTGCTGCCACTACTGGCCATTGAAGCAGCTTGAGTCTGGCCTGAGCTGGCTGTCAAATTGCTTGCGCTTTGCGGTGATTGCTGTGGATGATGCTGAGGCGGGTTACTGTTTGGAGAAATTTCAGACCATCTGCGAATAACGCCCTTCGATCCGGTGCCTGACTCGCTGGATCGGTCCAATGAATAGCTGGAGCATAAGCCACCATTCGAGTTCGAGCTCGAGTCGCCCTTTCCGCGCGACTGCCTCAACGTGTTGCGGAAACCCTCAAATAGGCTTTTCTTCGATGGGGTCCGACCTGGCGGCGATGCTGCCGAGCCTGCTCCTCCGGCAACCACCGCCATTCCAAAGGCTCCGGATTCCGCGTCACCGCTTGTCAGCTTACTTCTACTGCTATGTTTGACGGACTTGGAGGGCCCGAGACCACCAAGATGCGGTCCCGCCAGGTGTGCGCTGTCCTTCCGAGCGCTCGTGCCGACCCCGCCCGAGCGGTTGCCCCCGTCCTGCGACCCACTGCGAGCCACTTTGTGCGCTGCGGCAGGATGCGAGAGCGTTTTCCGCAACGACGGGTTCCATGAGCAGTCCATACTCGACCTTAACAAGAGAGAGGGTGGGGTAGAGGGGAAATCATTGATAATAGAGAAAAACAACGAATCCTGTTAATAAATCGTATGGAGAATCTGTCTCCTCGTAGGCGGATTTTTATATTAGCAAATTAAACGAGAATAAAAAGTAGCGGTAAGTGACCAAACCAGCATGGATGCATCCGTGTTAGTATATCAAATTTGAAGATGGCATCGACTATTCGAGCGAAGGCAATGATGTAACTTGCAATCGTACATATTTACATGAGTTGAAAACGAAAATTAACGAAACTTGTGTCTATGGTGTGTGACTACTGTTTTTGACTTTCAAGATAACGCTGGTGAGCAAGTGTGTACTTCGCTAATTCTAGTTAGTTGCACGGTGCGAGCAGAAGAACACGTCTCTAATCGCAGTAATAAATTAATCAAACATAGTCAACTACAAAAAGTTAACACAGTTTATATACATACACCATATAGATGTACTTATGGTTTATATAAAAACGAGACACCGTGCAGGCTCAGACATAAACACCTATAGACGCGTGAACATTTAGGACGGGGTGGCAGTCAAATCTGCTTGTCATGCTCCTAATCAACATCATACCATCAGTAATAGGAGATGAGACATCGGCAGTGAGTCTGACGTCGAACCTAATTTTTATAACGACGTTAAACATCTTCCCGAGCAAGTTCAGTAGGCACTACGAAAGATGTTTGACTAAATTGCGAATGATAATGACGCAAATTACGGATAACGATTTTTATGTATATCGCAACGAATTTATGCGCATACGGCAAATTTCAGACCTATTATAGGCGCGGACGTAAAGTGCCCCCTGAACAGCTGACACAACGATGGGTACGACGGCATGGTAGGAACGTGAAGAAACAGATGTGCGTATATCAAGTACAGACAACATAATCGAAATACAGGATAGGCACATTCGTGCGGTTTGCGTTCTGAGTTTGTGGTTCTGTAACAGTTCTAGAAGTAAAGGTAATCGTGATGGTAATCGTGTTTGGTGGGTGACAACAAAGAAGAACAGCAACTCTGGATATCGTAAAGACATCGTAGGCTGGGTGACGGCTGTTGCTTTTCACGAGTCCTAATTACAAGTGATTATAATTATCGTCATCATCAGCATACTCAGTTGTCCACCTGGATGTACTTACTTTGGTTGGTATGTGACAACCGAGATCTACAGGCCAAGGCCACCATCCACCAGGACGCCCAAAGGCACGTTCCAAACAACTGATGGCCAATTCCGTTACATACAGCCGGGGGCATAGAAGCCCATACTACAATTCCAACTCGACTGCGTTCGGCTGCTACCTCAGCATCAAGGTTCAGGCAAGTCAACTTGCGGAGAAGCACCTCAGGGTGGTCTGCACCAAGCTATAGGGCCCAAAAAGTGCTTCTGATTGTTTTCTCCTATCTATCTGGCCATCTAATGTCCTATCAATATGCAGAACGCAAGGCGTGCCGTAATGCTTCTGCGCGCAATGTTTTTCTTTCGCTGTTTCCTTTTTTTCCTTTTTGTTTTTTTGTAAACGTACCGCCTCGACGGTACGCAGGGATGCGGCAGCGTTCTCACGAAGAAGAGATGATGGCATAATTTCCGCATATTTCACGACTCACATTTGGCAGTTTTAGTCTGCGTTTTCGCGCAGGTGCGTTCGTTTGCGCGAAAACCTGAGTTCAATCCGGGGTTGTCTGATTGAGGTGCCCTGACGGTGTTGATTTTGGTGAGGTGCTAGTTGCGCTTTAGGGTGTTGGCGGTGAAAAGAAGGATTGCAGAAGAAGGTTCGGAGCGAGCCGATTTAGCAGCATGATGGCAGCCACTCTCAGCTTGTCAGTCAGTGTCAAGAGGCACGAAACCCAATAGCTAGCCAGCCAACTTTGTCTGTTTTTGCCTGTCTTTCTGCCAGCGCCAGCCAATGCTTTTCATGAAAGGGTAACGTGATAGTACGAACGTATCCAAAATGGGAGCCGTGGCTCGGGAAGCATATCATGTGACGTTACCCTAAAATTCGCGCCTTATGATTTGCTACGTTTAGTCTGTGACAGGCGTTATCGTTCGGCCATATCGGAAGGCACCGATAAGCTCTTATCTATCATTGCTACTGAAAGTAAGCAAAACGCCAACGTCGTTCACAGTCCTATTTGCTCAGTGGTCATATTATTTATGATGGAAAATGAGACGGGCATGGGAAGTCTGTCCTGTAAATGCATGATGGTAATTAACCAAACATCAACGAAAACATTCGAGATCTCCGTGTTTCATCCGATGCAAAAGCCATACAAACTACATCACATTATTCATTCCACAGCACTAGAGATGGGCATTGATCCCATCATCTAAAACCCTCACCAAAAACAATGATCGTTCGCCCTTTGATCGTACAACATCACAAGTGTGTGTTATTCTCTATCGGTTCTCTCTTCTATCGATTATCTAATTATGTTTTTTTTTTTTCTTTATTAAAAGGAAGTTCCTATCTATTAACTTGTCTCACACACATTTTCGTTTTCGCTGTTGATCGACAAGGCTAATTAACAACATGACTTCGTCCACTCTTATCTGCATACAAGACTTCGAACAGATCTAGCAGACCTTTGCTTTACATCATTTGTAATTTCGTAGCAAAAAGGCCTTGTCCTACAGATCTCTTTCCATTACGTCTTTCCGGTTACATGACGAATCATGGTGAAAATGCCTTACTGTGTTTAGAATCCATAAGTATTTTACTGGCTGAACTTCGTATACTTTATATTTGTTATGTTGTTCTGTACATACATACATACATATAGTACAGTCTGAATGGAAGATCGAGTTGGCACAACAACAAGTTCATATTTTTCCTCTCTATTCGTTGTTGTGTAACTACTTGCTGTCAATCGTAGCTGATGTTATTGTCATCCTTAGTACTGCCACGGCTGTTATCTCATATATATATATATAGCAAATACAAATAGTCGAGGAGATGCTGACACTGCCCTTCATGTGAACCTGGGCCAGTGCGTCTCTTGCGCCCCTGAGCCTACGATTCAGCATTTAGGTATATATATATATATATATATGGAGCAAGAGAGATGGCTATATTGGGACAGGTTTGTACATAGAACAAATGCGAGAAGTATGGTACGAATAATGCGTTTGGATTACGATGTAAATGGGAGTAAAATAGAGAATTGGTGTGACGGACACAGGCGGCGCGGAGGAAGCCGCTGGGTAGTGGCGGGCAATTTAGGCAGGTTGATTGGTTTGGGCGGAAGGTTCAACGAACGGCCTCAAGCAGCCACTCGCTAGTTTCGGCGGAGGCCCTTGCATAACCCTGGCAAATGCGACTGGCATTGACATCGACTGACACAGACGTTCGATGGTTGCGTTGGGGGTTTCGGTTGGGCTCAGGTTGGACTACGGGTGCTGCTGCCTGTTGGGGTTCAATCATCATCATTACAGTACCAAGTATGTTTAGGTTAGAGACCGATCCGCGCATTCATAAGCAAGCTCCGACATACTGGTATAGGGAACTATATGTCATATTGCTAATGCGTAGGTAGTTAATTCTATCAGGCTTCAAAGTTCTATTTTAATATGATAACTATTGAAAAAGCATGGGATTCACTGATAAGGTGATTGAAATACCGTTATCTTGGCACTGTCAACACAGCGCTTGTAGTACATAGAGCGACATTAGACGCCATTATTATTGCACTAAGATTTAAACGCGACTCATACGGATGAAGTTAAAAAAGAGGAATGTTCTCGAAACTCAAACAAAAAACAAACTGAGCTCAATAAAAAACCTCGTTCGTTATTTTTTCGCATATGAGAATTGATAGAATCTGTCATTATCTATACTGATTAGGAATGCATCTGTCTTTGTTGCTTTGGGAACAGATCTTACATTTTACACACAGAGCGCTGAAGATCGCAAGGCGCAAACTCTATTATCTACATCTATACAGAAGAAGGTTCCAGAAAACTGCTAGTAAGTTTCAGTTTAATGAACAAAATAAATATATAGATTAGGTATATATAAATCAGGGCTCAAGTTCACGTAAGTTCGGCCGGCTTTCGGGCAACATTAACCTGTCGATGACTAATACTGTTGATGATCTACGATATAGATTAGTAACTTTTAGTTTATCTGTTTAGTTTTAGAGAAGTCAACAACCGCTAACAAAAGCTGTCCGCGAAGAAGCAAACGTATGAAGAAGCAAGATATATCTTCTTGGATTAGGAAAAGCAAACGCATCTACAACTTGAAACAATACATAGAAACGGAAGCCACACGGCGTGTCATCTGGTCAGTCAATCAGTCTACAAAAGAGTACCAAACTAAGATGACAAGAGTGCAGCAGAAAAATAAAAAGAAAACAGCTCTAACAAATGTTAATGTCAACCTGTCTTCGCTTCCGGCAGTTAGAAAGGTCCGCTTAATTGCGATTCGAGACACGGGTAAGGCGAGGTAAGTATGGCTTATGAATCATACGCCGTACGCGCACATGATGGAATGGAGAATGTCAATAACCACGTGTTTGGAGTCCTGTTTTTTTTTCGGAACACCGACCTAATTCTCAATATGTCGATATGATAAAGTATTTTATCAGTTATGCTACAAGAGATCCGTTTCGCCAGAGCAAGATACTCGATCGAACACATGTTAGTAATAATAGACGCAATAAATCAAGCTATCAAATCGTATAACTCCACGAAGTTCCACAACAGGATGCTAGAAGGGTTGCGGGCGCCTTCTCACCCTGTATTATTATTATTGCTATTGTTGTAGTCTATACGGGCTATAGTAAAAATACTAGAACATGAATAAAGATCATCAAAGGAACTACACTCAACGACTATTGATTTCGGTTATAATTAGCTGTTTTATGGTCGTGCGCTCAAACCACAGACGCGTTTACGAGAGGACACGCGAAATGGAGTCGCTTACTAGGAGGAAAACAGCTTATTTCCCTCTAACTGCCAAAATACGTACACATCTTTAGTGAGCTCCTTTTGGTAAGCAATAGGCGACTGAATTGCACGGAGAAAATCCTGTTGTGTATCCAATAGGGCTCGAATGTTCGAGACCCACTCCTGGCGATGTTCAGAAGATTGTGCTTGAAGAACTAATGTAAGGCCCTCCTGTAAAAAAGCATGATCGAGCAAGAACAGAGCGTCAGCTGAATTTAGCTAAAAAGTTGCGGAACTGCTATATACTACTGTTTGTCGTAGATTTAAATGCCTTATATACATCACAAAGACGTTCTATGCGTGTGTTTTGGGCTGCAGGTCAGTATGGAAAAGTATCAAGCGACATGGCAGAGCCAAACACGTATTTCTAAGTAAACTTTAGTCGACTAGAAACTATAGCACATTATGCAAGCTATAATCGTTAGATGGACGTGTATAGCGTGCTGATATAACACCAGCAGATCACGGTTTACTAGTACAAACACACGAACCTGTAATGGGTTTTTCGACGTGAGGCAGAACTTGAGTGGGTCTGTTTGATCTTCGTGTAACGACATCTTGTTCACCTGCAGACTATTTTTGTAGATGAACGAGGGCGTGGAGAATTGGCTTTTAGCGCCTACCATCTCACTGAGGATAATCATTTGTTCGAAGAGGAACACTTGCCGCTCTTTCAGTTTGGTCGTGGTAGCCATGATTTGGGCGAAATTAGATGAGGCTGATGCCGACGTTGCATCACTCACAGCTAACTGTCCCTGCAGGAGAAGTTTGCCCTGCGCAGTAACTTTGCCTTCGAAACCCTGCAGTCTTCCCACGCACATCATATCGTTGGCTGATTTCGGTACGACATGCATCACGTGTACCGCTTTTTTCAAGTCCTCGGCCTCTTTGGTCAGTTTCGCCCGTTCCGTGTATTTCAAGATGTCTTTCAGCAGTAACTGATATTTCATGATTCTTTGAATCTATCAGTCGGTCGGCCCGATAAGAGCCCAGAAAACAATAGGTATGAAAAAAATTACGGTTAGTACAAATTAAGCATTGCAAGTGGAAACAATAATATATTCAGAGGCTGGGGATGTTGCTATATGTGGAAAATCAACAACTAGCTAGTTATGTACTTCATGTAAAACTAGTCATAAGCCAGCTTAATGTGGGACTAATAATGATATATCAGTGAATATTAGCTCTAGAAATATATACTAGATGTCCATCAGTATAATTTTGTGCTACGGGTAGTATTTGGAATACAAATAAAAGGGGACTCGTTGTTACTGTTGTTCCAGAGGTCTTGTAAGAACTTTCGGACTTTTTTTTTTTGGAGGTTAAGGGCAATGCAATGCAATGCATTATGCATTGCATTGCATTGCATCCGGTACTGCGTTGTCCGGTACCGTGGGACTCTTAGCCACTAAACCCTGGACCCCTTTATCAGCTTGGGCCATGGTTCGGTATATGTTTGATATTACTTGGAAACCATGACTTGCAGGACTTTCGGACTAGTTCTAAGTAACCTGACCCAACTTACGGGCTTAATAAGTAGATCAGGTAACTGGAGCTTGTGGCCCAGATGTTGGCGCAGTTCCTCGAAGAACGTGTCGATGTATTCGGACACAATGAATTCGCTTTTTGGTTTGTTCTGGCAGTACACCACGTACATATGAAGCCTCCGTTCGTATCTACAATTAAAAAAAACCTATCTTCACTAATGTATCAATGTAATTCATGTCATAATAATTATTATTTTTTATATATTGGTCATATATTATTATGAGAGCGGGTCCACTGTCGTCATTTTGAAGTGCACAGCGAGTACTCTTTCACATGATCTCGTAGTTAATTTTGTACAGCCGCTGTGAGCGATATAATCACAGCAGAAACTACGCAAGTCCAGATAATTTCGAACGCGAAACATCAACGAACGTTATATCATATTTGTTAAGTAAGCTCGATCGGGTAAGGAAAATATGCACCAAGATCAGATTCAGGCTCAGGTTTTTCACGCTAACGATTAAACATACCCCAAGTATATGTGCAGCATAAAGGGTAATGTAAAGGTAGATGACTTAGAGTTTCGCAGTTCATCTAATGAGGGCCAAGCATTTATGCAACACGGCACCTTTTTTTAACGACAATAACTGAACGTCTGATTCAAAGAAGGCCTACGTATTTTATTCATTCTATACCGTATAAAAATGAGTATTAAGAACGGACATATTAAGTAACTGCAATTAATTGTTGCCATGATTTACTATTCAACCTCCAAAGCCTTGTCACAAACATGTTCATGTAACTTTTGTAGATTTTACATTTTCTAAAATTTAAAACTCATCCTTTTACTGTGGATGCAGTTTTTTGTTCGTGTAGTTCTACTGTTGCACTCTATTTAGAGACCTTTGATTTGATTGATTTCTATTGCTCCGCAAGTATCAGTGTAAACAATTTTGATAAGGACGTCGTTTACTGCAAAACTACAGCACAAGCTACAACAGTAGCAATAATGGTACAAGCGTACGACAAGTCAGCTGCACGGCGTATGCTGGTATTTATGCCAAACACAGAACTATCGACCTATCCGCTAATGTAGCTGATACTGCAGCGATTGGCGCAGCGTAGCATCATCGATTTGTCGTTCTATCTAGGTACGTTGGTTATCTGTGACTGGTTTTCATGTGTGAAGTGCGATGTGGACGATTCGTAACGTGATTCGTTGTAGAAATAACGGTAGCACTATGATAAGGGAGTAATTATTCTTAATCAGCTCAGGAGATGGGCGAGCGACCCGCCGTTTAGCGGCCGTCGTGTATCGTTGTTGCTATAGTTGCGCCAGTTGATGACGCTTGGCCTTCTCCAGCAGTAGCAGCAACAAAAACAACCTAGCCAAATAGCGCACGGAAGTGTTATCACGATCTGATAAGTGCGGGCGCCTGTTTGCTCGTCAGCTCGCCAAACGTACATTGAGCATCATCACCATCAGCAGCCTCATTAGCAGCAGGCCTTTGCCCAAACGCATATACAGTAAAAACATCGGCGTGGTCATAGTCTTTACGCCTATTTACCGCCGGACCCTACTCTTCCCGCTTCCAGAGGCCGATCGGCTCGAACAGTGATGTCTGCAGTAGCCACCGTAAACTTTCAGCTGCGACAGTTCGTGGAAGAGCTCGAGTGGGTGCAATATTATCGACGCGGTTAATTTTTTACTAGCTTTCCGAAGCACTGGAACTCATTCGACAAAGCTGTTCGGTGCTTCACTATCAGCGAAAAAAGCTTTACTTAAACGCAACGGAAGCCCGACTGCTTCTACCCAGTAAATGGATGAATTTGGCAAACGGCAGCTTGAATAGTGCCAATAGCCTGCTAGTCGGCTACATAGTTGAACGGGTATGCTTCGTTCATGATAACTGAACCTTGGGATGACAGTTAGGGAGCGCTTAGACGGCCATTATGAGCTATGGATAACGTAGCGAATTGGACTACTGCAATTGTGATAGTTCATGTCATTTTTAGCCCAGTGAAGCTTACCTTTTAAATAGAAGGCCGAGTCGCTCAGGCTCTTCGAGGCACTTCTCGAGTTCGGCTAGGAACAGGTCCCGATGCCACTCATAGATCGCCTCAATGTTCCCGAATACGATTTTGTCTTTTCCTTCTTTCAAATCCTCTGGCACCGGTATTGACTCTGCTCGGATAGCCGCCATATAACCCTCAACGACGAGGCCTAGGTCCCTCACGTAGTCCTTTTCCGTCTCGACAAGCTCCCTTAACACGAATTGTCTCTTCTCTAAATGTGCCTTAATTTCATTTTGCTCTTCGGCTGGTAGCTCTTCAATCTTGACAATATGCTCGAGTTCAGTTGCCAGTGCCGCAGTTGACTTATCGCAGTCCTGTGGTCGTGTCAAACAAAATAAGGAAAAAAAATGAGCCTTAAGCATGTGTTAATATAACACATTAAGTGACATATTTTTAGAAAGGTCGGCTCTTATTATACTACGAGTGATTCAACACCACTCACGTGATCTACGACCACGTAAGAGTCTTAATTTATTTGTCTAAATAACTATCGTAACTCATATTTCTTTGCTGAAGGCTTATTATATAGCTCAGTACGGTGGAATAAGAAGTTAGAAAATTATAACACGTGGTGTCCTTTTTGATAATTTGTTCCCTAATATTCACACATTCGAGCTAATTAACGTGACAAAGCTATTACCCAAAATAGTATAGGTTTAACTTCCTGTGCGCTACCTTAATCCTATTTGTTGAGATAAACGAATACGATGTAAATATAGATGCAAAAGCAGGACTTTTTTTTTTCGAACCTTTGTCACAGGTATAATTATTTTGTTTTCAATCCAAATATACATTAGCATTACCTATGCTCTTCTGCCTTTTGGATAGTAATAAATAAATATAGAATATATATATATAAATATAGAATAAGAGTCTGGAATATGAGAGTCGATGAAATAGTAAAAGACAATTTCGACATCATCTGAGCAATTTTTCTATGAGGGGGCTGTTGAGGCTTTGAGAAAAAAGGCAGTCAGTGAAAGCGATGGCTGGCAAATATGGTGGACTATACTTCCAGCGTTTTTGGCGATGTTATACGGCCGCGTTGCCATGTGACAGGAATCGTTCAGTTCTGGGTTGCTTAAAAGCAAGGTTTTTTTGTCGCCTTCGCCAACTGCTTGTAGTACGATTAACCCGTAATCAAGAAAGCAGAACTTACGAGGCTGAACGGGCATCATTAGGTTTTGAAACTGTACATTTTTAACGTGGTCATCGGTCTAGTTGCGGCCGTTTGTAGATTTAACCATCTGCGATTATCATATCTATTTCATATCACAGGAGAAACAGGCGTCCCTACGTCTTGGTTTTAGATTCATGCTGAAATTAAGCGACACACCTTCGTCTAATTTATAGAAACGAACAAATATGGTATATGCATTAAACACGAGTGCTGATACCTATGCGCTTCTATATAGCTTCTCCCACAACACAAAACACTTCGTTATTCCTCTTTGGAGCGACTCTTCCACGATACTGAATTTTCAAAGTCAAAAATTTCCGTCGTGGAATTTTTGAAGTTGACGACTTCCTGCATTTTTACCAGTTAAACTTTTACCAAAGACAACGAGAAACTTCAACGGCGAGCCGCATCTGCCACTGTACTTTCCATATAGAATTCATGTTCATAAGCCATTCGAATTTTCCGACTTTCAGTGCCTGACTGCAACAAGTCACGATGTCCGAGTGAACAGCCCCAGATTTCAAAAAGAAATACACGTGAACCCCAAATATAGGAAAAGCGCATCGCGAAACAGCTTTTTTTATTTCTTTCTTCAGCTATCTTTATTTATGCAGGTGGTGCACTATGTGTCGTTGGCGGAACTTAAAACAACCACTTCTGGCACCTTTCGGCCAGAGACTCGACCGTGTAAACCACAGCCAAATGCCGCGGAAGGTCAAGCCGCTAGAAAATTGCATGGTCTCGATTAATATTGGTCACGCTACGATTTAAGGCGTGTCCTGGCGGAAAGACTCTACAATGATAACATCAAGACTTGGGAAGAATAAGAATTTATGCTGGAAATGTAAAAGAAAGGAATTCCAGAACTCGACCCTCACTTCGTACTCCGTGGTTGTCAAAACATTGTTTATTAGCTATATATGCTGCAGTACACGTTATTAGGAGAACTCACTTCAGCGTTGTTCGATACCGCAGCGGCCGCAGCCATGATTGAAGCGGCGGGCGTGTCAAGTTGCTTGAACTGGTGCTCCTGGATTGGCATCGGTGGCGGGAGCTGTGGGAGCTCCGAGCCGAGGGCTGTGTCCTCTTCTTCAGCATGACTTGCTTCATCCTTTGTGCTCAACACCTAACAAGTAAACAGACCAAAAAAACAATGAGCAATTCAATCCTTCCTTTCGGCCTCAGGCCGGCTCGACATTGACCAGCGTTCGACGAACTTACGTCGACAGAATCGTATGTCGATAAAAAACGTGCTCTTTGTCAGACAAAAATCATCAGCAACAATGCGTACGTGAAAACAGAAACAGCGACAGAAGAAACATTCGCATTTAATATACAGTCATCTAATGACCATTAAGCTAGCCCGATAAATAAATCTACTATAGGTATTAATTGCGCTGCCCAATCCTAAACACCATCTAGAACCCCCTAACCCATTGTGATGCAGCAATACCTTCACAAATTTCCCCAACGGTGGATTAGCATAATTAGTACTCACGCAACCTAACAACGACTCATACATTTCCATCATTGCCATAACAAACAATTTCAATCCCTAATTCCCTCATCCTAACATCCCCATTGATACGTAAACCATCATTAAAACGAGTCAGAGATCACATTAATGGCGCATTGTCGACTCGCCGGGGTAAACTGGTGTAAACTCTACTGTCACTCTAAGGCCAGACTCATATTTTCATTGTATTCCCAAGAAGCAGTCGACCAACGAAAATCGATCAACCTGTCACATCAAGCCATGGCAATCGCAGGCCCTACTAGCGGCTGTCAACTGTGCTGTTAACGTTGAGTTCACAGAGCGGCCAAGGGCCAACGTTGTACCCATCGTAAAACGCTCTCTTTTTCTCTGTGCCTTTTGAATTTGACCGCTATTTTCTGTATCTATAAATACATTCATACGTTTATATGTAACGGACCCAGCATTGCTGGGGAGGCCACGCTCGATAGGACACAGTAGGGGTGGCTATGTGTACTTGTTGGCCGTGTGTGTTACGGGCGACCGCGCTAGTTTCGAGCATTACGAGCAAACAGGTAGACGATATGTGCTATTGGTAATGCGGTGCAGTGCGGTACGCTAACGTTGCTGCAACGCTGATGTTGGCTGCCGCCCGACACCGACTACGTACTCTATATAATAATCATGGGGAGATGGTAATAAGGTAACCCGTAAGGCAACTGTCACTAACCGGTCGCGTTCAACCAGCTTTTGCTACTGACGCTTCTATAGAGTAGACACTGCACAAGTTTTCTTTGTGTTTCATATTCACTAAATCATTCGATTCCACATATCTATTTGCTATCCTACTGACTGATATGCAGACGCATATACTCTCGGCCGCGTGCAAAGCGTATAGATACATATGGAACGCATCAATTCGATCTAACGTACGGCCAGCGACAAAAGAAGCGACGTCGACTACGATACTAGTCGGCCCAGAATAATTGGCGTCATCGACACGGATATTGCTATCGAGACAGCCATCTTCAGCAGCGTCATCGCCGCATACAGTATTGCAGCTGCGGGATTACGAGCAAGAGCTCGCCCCTTATGGGCTCGCTACGGTAAAGATAAGCACAGAAACACAACACTGCACATATACAGAGACTCGATACATAGGGAGGAGGTGGTAGTTATGTTATAGCGAATATCGGTTAGTGGCAGGAGTGGCTGGCGCAATGAGTGTCAGTGACGACACGTAGCGGTCGCTAGAAAACAGTATTATAAATAATATCTTAGTACCGATGGGCACAAATAGGGAACCGGGATATGAGGTATTTACTTATCTCCGCCGCGAAGTGCTATAGATCTCAGCATTCTATAGGTGTATGTCTGTCATGTCGGATGCTATTCTCTATCGAACCTGCATATATATATATATATATATATATATATATATATATACGTACAGCTTCGATAGGGAGTACAACGGATAAATTAAGGCTTTTTAAAGCTTCGGGCTGTATATTGTTTGTAGAGCGAGAGTTTGATTCCAGCGCCGTGCAGAATAGGGTGTTTCCGTTTTTCAAATCATTTTTTCGGACGAGTATAAATCATTTCATCAGGCAAATTTGTGGCTCATAAAAATTCATATACTAATCTTGACTGATGTTATTATTTGTCGCTTTGTGTACGCCGTAATCTGCGGTCATGACTTTCCCTATCTGAGTCATGTGCCGGGCGGGGCACGCTGACCTAACCGACCGACCGACTATTCGAGCTATTTATTAGCAGAGCAAATTCACATATCGTGAGCGCCGACTCGATGAACACTACACGTCAAACTTGAGTCTCTTGTATAATAATCGTACACGATCTTCAATGCCGATGTTCTATATGACTATATGCCTTCCTTTTACTACCGATGCTATGGCCACTATAATGAATAGTTTTCTTATTCATTACTTCCTGTGCTTATGTATACCCTACTTATAGTTAAATATACTTTGGCTCAGTTCGATGATGTTGTTTTCCCACTACCGGCATCATCAGTACGGCCATCGCCATATGTGAGACTTGTGTCAGTTCTTGAGAATTTCACGCCAGGAGTCTTCACAGCTTTATTGGCGTCAAGTTCTCCAGCTCTTTTCGTGGTTAACCTAGTCGATTTCGACGAGCTGCACGACTAGTCCAACCCATTAGGCTATTGTGAGTCATGTATCGCCCCGTTTCTTACGGCCCCTCCGTGGCCGTCAATGTCTCTATATGCAACAGTCGTCAGCAGGCCAGACCCGGTTGCCATATAAACAATATTTTACATTCATCAGTCACTGACTGGACCATCTCGTGGACCTTTCCACAAAAATCTAAAGAACGCCGAATGGTAACAACAAATAATTGATTACAACAACGAAACGCTTATGATGCCACATTTACATCAGTACAAAGCAAATTTTCTCGTATGACTTACGTGTATCATACAAGGAGAGGCTGGGGATAGCGCTAGTTGCCAACAAATAACACAACATCTAATCAACATATGAGCAGATTATAAGAAATCTTCAGCTTTTTTTAAAAGAAAATAAAGACTAAATAAAAATAATAACCACGTCTTTTTCTTTATGTCATTGACTTGCCTTGTTTGTTGGCTGCTGCGGTGGCTTTGAGATGGCGTTGTTGTGTTGGGCCAATTGACCTTGCACCACGATCCCCTTATTCTGGCCCGATGGAGGCCGGGCTTGGCCCGTTCCGAGGCTGCCCTTCTCGCTCTTATCTGCGCCCTCCAGGCCTTTGTCGATGCGGCCATGGCTCAGCTTCCGAACCGGGTTCGTGAGCCACTTCCTGTAGAGACGGAATGATCAAATATGAAGATGACGAGGCGTGCGCGAAGACCGGCCAAGAAGACGACGATTACGACAACGCCAATTACCGGAAAACAAAAAAAAGGGGAGGAAAGTGGAAAACAAACGTACGATGAAAGTCAATGCAGAAGCAAGGCTGAAACATGTTGTCATGGAAAGTCTGTGGAGGTTGGTCAGGTAGACTCCTGCATGTTTCGTTCCACGCTGAGTCACTAGGTGATGTTGGGTTGACTAGATGGCTAGACTCGTTTGTGCGTTTACCAGGCCTACGTCGCACGTGGGACAGCAGTAATTAAGCGATAATACGCATTCTGCTGTTCGCGTATATTAGGCAAGGTGCCTATTGCAGCAATATATGCTCGATAGAAACGCATGACGGAGATATTGCCTACGTATCTTTATCTACATGAACATTTGGGTGAACCAGACGTCAACTTTAAATTGTTAACCTTTTGGCGCATACATGCCTAAACAGTGTATAGTTATCTAAAGTAAGTAAGACGACTTAATTATACTAGAGTGGGCATATGTGGTAAATTTAGTAACGGGTTTCTGCAAATGGAATAATATAGCGAGTAAATAAAACATTAATTAAAATATTTATGTACCTACTTTTTTGAATTATCATGATATTAACTCGCTGTGCCTTCTCAGAGCGCCCACCAGCTGCCAATAGTAAAACGGTTACGATACTGTTTTGTTGATTTGTACTAATCGACAAAGTTACCTAAAATAGTTATTCTCGTGCCCGTCGAACTTGGAACAGTTTACCTTGGGATAATAAATACCCGCTGTATTACTAGAAACAGTTATTCCTGTTAAGAAATTACCTCTATTGGTCTTCTATTCACTATGCAGCAGCCATACGAGCAAAAGATAAACAATACTTGTTTTTTTTTTCCTTATTTTCGTAGAAGCTAGTGCTACGTATAAGGTGAAATGTTTATTTCCTATCTATTTATATTAATCGATAGAGGGTCTGCAGTAGTTGGTAGGATGGTTTGGTATGGTTGGTAGGAGCGCAACGGCAGGTAGGCTGAATCTCTATAGCAGACACGATGGGTCGTGAATGTGCGTTTTCATTTGATCACGATAATACTCGAAGGGCGCCATGCTGAACTATTATGGACGATGGTAGCAATAGTATCACTATTGGAAATATTCTATCTAAGTCGGTTCGGTATCGGAAAAGTGCTGAAGTTACCCTTCTATCCTTTTCCCTATTACATTCAACTCTATATCGTTCTATTGATTTATAACTGGTAAAACATCTATGTAAGTCTTTTGGATTGCTATGAAAAGGTGTAGTTTTGTCGTCTGACATGACCCTTATAATAGTATAGATCTATCTTGTTTACCTGTAGAGTGCTATGAAGCTTTTGGCGTTAGTAAAGCATATTCTAGCAAACGCCAACCATATTTGCGGTATTGCCAGCTAAACTAAAATGACGGCTAGTTCTTAGCTCGTAGGCAGCTGGAGAGCATTGTAACAATAGAAATATATATGGTGCTACAACGAGTTTCATTTATTTTAGCGTCGTTGTTAATGCCTTTGACGAAATGAGCTGTTCTCGCAGCCAATGTTCGCAATGAAATTTCTCCATCTGTTTATTTGCCATACGGGTGTTAGGCGTCGTGTTTGGGTGTCTCTGACAAAACCTGTGCTTCCCTATCGCGCTTACGAGCTCTGTTGTCTGGTTTTACATACATTGATACCTCGTTATTTAAGCTGAGTATTCAGCTGTTCAACATTTAAAGGGCGAAATAATAGTTAGTCATGAGTAACGGAACCAACTTGTCACTCGCATCACAATCGATCTCAGTAGCACGAGAGTATAATGGTGAAGTCTTTGGCATTCTTTCGATGACTCAATGGTCATGTCGATGGCCGATTTTCTGCATAGCTGAGCTCGCCGGGGATGTGGTCTACCCCTTTATATATGTATATATATAGACAGAGAGAGAGAGAGAGAGAGCCACATTCACATGCTTATCGATGCATATATTCATTACTTGTCCGTAGCTTCTACTATTTGTAGGCAAACAGTGATGCAAGTAAGAGTGGTCAGGAAAACACCAATCATCCCGTTCTGGCATCTCTATCAGCTCCGCTTATTTATCAATGACAGACACCAACCACTTTGTAACAACGGACGAAAGGCCTGTGTTAGAAAGAATCGGCGGCAAAACACTTCGTTCAGACAGCCGTCGCCGCATATAGAATGAGGAAGAGATCATAGGTCTACTAGTAACTAGCAGGAAGACAACAGCGAAGGACAAATGGCAACAATTGGACATACTCTACGATAAGTGCCTCCCCCCATGGCAAATGGGAGATGGCAAATAGTCGGCTTCAAAAACTGCTCGCACCGTCCAATGCACAAACAGTCAAAGCACGCATACAAAAAACAGGGAATTGAAATATTGTTGTCAACCCTTCCTTTTTTTTCTATTAATTTACTCTCTTATTATTATATGTTGCTATTGGTTATTTTGTTGACCATTTTTGCTCATCGTTATGTGTTAAGACTTTTTCTGAATATCAGAATTATATCAAAAATAAACATTATTGTTATTTGAACCACTTTGGCCATGCTGAATTTCCTGCTAAGTTCACAGAATCGCAAAAATCGTACAATATTGCCTTCGCGAAAATCACAAGCAAATGGAGAACTTCCTTTTTTTGTTCGATTAGCACGAAAATAAATTGACAACAAAACACCGAAGGCTTTGTGGACTACAATAAAGTAGACCATAAGAGCAGACCAAAGAAAGGATACAGGAAGAACGCGTACACTATCTGCAGTAGTTGCCAAATTATTTGTTTGCATCCGATGGAGAGCGGAGAATGATAACCAAGCCTTCGAAGGGAATAATAACCAAGCGGATGGGTAAACCCAGTACGAGATTGCAGCGGATAGACAGAGGGCAGAAGCCAATAGGCCAAGGCACGCGATCTGCCAGCATTGTGAAACGGCCCGCCCATGTAGAATGAGCATAGGCTCTACACACACGGATACAGATAGACAAATACGCGAACCAGCCGAACAGGATCAAGGGTGCATCCGTATGGTAGCCGAGTCAAGATAGCCGCCTGCAGTAGCACTGGCTTTAAGCGCCACCCGCTAATAGTAAGAATATGCGGTAAGAGAGACTCGGCGGTTACCGTTCTCTCAGGACGAATTCCTAATCCTCGACTATAAGGAGAATGCCACTCAGTTAACTCCTGGCTATCAAGAAGCACATCATCGCGAGACACGCAAACGGCAAAGCGTCTGGCTACCTGCAGCAGCTGCCTACATATACAATAGGCAATTGTGGATCAATCTAGTGTCCTCTATGCGGATGGCTTACTAATAGCTTAGTCTTACGAGCTGGCCATTGCGGTTTGCTTCACAAACAACGAAACGACAAACAATTCCATATATACCATGTATATGGTTCGACCCTTTGACATTTCTATGGGCCGGGAAGGCAACGTTCTTTTCTGTTGTAATGCATGTCCTTGTGACCCTTGGGTTTCTGCTGAAAGACTGCACCTAGCACTGTTTTTCTTAATCGATGCTTCTGAAAGTTCATCAATGAAATACTTACGTTACATGCTAGTACTTACATTGCAATGAAAGCCGTGAAATTCAACCACAAGGTGTACACGTACCTGCGATTAGTAGGTACAAAATGCAGCCACTCAATGAGTGTTATCGCAGTGTCATCGCTAATTTAGACAATGCGCACACAGAAACGCATCTATCTGTTATCTGTTTCCTCTAGTTAAAAGAGCCAAAATAGTAAGCGGACTGCCCTTGTCATGGGCAACAGAGACAGGGGTTTGGCAGTAAGCGGGGCATCACTAAATGCTGCTGTAATTTTTTATCGCATTCGCATCGTTTCTTTGCCCTAAGCCCTTTCTGTTTCACCCTTTTAACACCTATTTTTGAAAACAGCGTAGGATAACAGGCTTATACTACAGAGTCTCATAGAGCTAGGCCAAAAGAGAACAATGACAATAGCAAACAACGGGGAAAGCCCACTGAGACCAGCTCCTTCAGAGGGTGTCCCATAAAACTCCAAACAGTTCGTGTCTCGAAACCGCGATAACTGCCCTTGTCAATAGAGCATAGCAATAAAATCGAAGAAACTACAAAGGCCATCGCACTTAATAGTTAATGCTCGTCTTTCCTGGTTATCATCTTTTGATCACTCCTTTCGCGGCTGGTCATTGCTACCCGAAATCTATTCTTCCCCACGGGGGTGAATTTGACCAGGCCTGACTAGTCCGTAAGCAGCCACTCAACCGGACGGTGTCACACAGAACACGGACAGCACAGGTGTAAGATAGTACGCGACTTGAAATAGACCTATATAGCCAAACATACAAATTCGATCAGCCTAACATACTTGCTATTCTCGCTACTACCACCTGCACCAGGTTTATCATGAGAAACGAATTATGTACAAAAGTGAAAGCGTCCTCTGCTTCAAGCAAAGTCGCCAGGGAACACAAGAGCAGAAACATTCTTCGGTGTTCTATAGTAGACCGGGACACCGGCGTTCGAAACAAATGGTAACCATGAAGCCAGATAGTGTTATCCTGCGCTCCTCAGTCGCTTAATTTGCATGATTTGCAAACTTACGCTAATCCTTTTGCTATTTCGGCCCGAGCCTTTCCGGGATCCCTGGTTTTGTACTAACAATTTTGTTCGCCGGCGCGCTGCCAAGGCCTCTCCTTTCAAGGTGACAGGGATGTTTTCTGTTAGCGCTCCGTTTCTCTAAAACGGGGAAATGCTTCTAAACAACTACAACCATAGCTTGACCGATACTATGATCGAAAGCAGCAATGCGTTGCATTTCAGTTACGCAACGGATGGGTAGGTCACGTTGTGCCGGGTGAGTCTCACCGAGGTTGTCCATATATCCATATACATAGTGAAGGCGTCTATACACGGCTATCACAAGATTATCTTGCATTCATTCCCTGAGCTTCTAGCAGTACGCGAGGCTATACTTAGCACAAATAAGAGAACGACGGAGCTAAGGAAGATAATGGAAATGAAAAAGTAAACGAAAGATAGACACTCAGCTACGCAGTACGTCTATGTAGTGTGCTGCGTAAGCATATACATATTGTTGCTCACGCTGCACTGTACTCCTTCTGAAGCTCAAGTCCGTTCTGTCAAACCGCTGTCGAGGCAATGATCCGCTTTACCCTCACTCAGACGCGGCTAGCTAACACAAATGCAGATTAAATCTAAAAAAGTTAGTACGCCATAAACTACCTGAGAGATCAATGATGACTTAATTTATGATGTGTGTTAAGACTACAAATTTCCCGTCGTGGAATTCATTTTTACTACTTTTCCTATACTCTCTAGTTACATTTCTTAACTAATCATATCTATAAGACATGTTTTATTAATTTTATAATTATTATAATAATGAAGATTAATAATTGCGTCAGTACCGAAATCTGATCGTTCCCGACAAATCAGTACGAGGTTTAACTGTTTCAGCAATAATTCCTAACAGATGTGTCAGTTTTCATACTCGCACAAAATCAGCACATAGTGCTAACATGGTGGACCATTCGACATATATATTTGGTCCCGATCCGATCTGACATCGCTGAAATCACTGGCTGCACGTTTGAGCTTCGCTATTGAAAGCCATTAGATAGCGTCATTTACTTAAGCTCAGCATCAGCAATACGTCTGTATACATACTGAACATACGCACATACGTATAGAACTTATGCAAACACACGACTACACACGAGTACACAACAATTGTTAACTTGATCATTCTCAGATCGGATGTCGCTGGTGATGACGACTGTGCGTTGTTGTGATGTCTCACCTGAAGCTCTTCCAGCGACCCATACTGTGACATTGGGGCCGCCAAGCAGACACACCCATTCAGTTAATTGGCTAGCTGACAAACGTTTTTCTGCCGACAAAAAACGCACACAGCTGCTTAGCGATGGAATGGAGCACACTCCCTCAGCATTTAATGCTTGATGATTAGTGACGCTAATAGAAACACGTGATTCACACAGATCGACGAGTAAACAGATGCACACATACACGTGCTTGCTTGTGAGCAGCAAGCGCTGAAAACGAGTCACGCCAATCCTATGCCCCACTACGTCCGTGTTCAGCGAAGCACAAAAAATTTATCCCTTACCGTCTCGCGTGAGATAGATAAATCCTCGGTTCCTTTATTTCTTCACACACTATAGAGTTTTTAAAGTGTCTATGGCTGCCTGTTTGTCTGTGCATCCCGGCTTTCCTCATTCGTTCGTTCCCTTACAAATCATACCATAGCAACTAAAGTGAAAAATCACGCGTCACCCCACCACCCAAAAGTCCAGACCAAAGATTTTGAATATAGTTCTAGGCGAATGTCGGTGCTGCGCATGTACATTTCGGCAATAACAGTGTAACACCACGTAAATACGATAACAAATGCACATGCATGTATGTATGCAGAGCAGTCCGTTGACAATGATGATGCCGTTGGAAGGCAACTTGAATAGATTCTTCGTCGTCGTCTTTGTGATCAACACGTACACTTTTTTTTTTTGACTCACGCTCGTCTGATGTCATGGTCTAGCCAGGATATGGTTTAGTTCAATTACCGTTTTTCTAACACTATTTGCATGGTTTCGAGCATCGGATTTAAGCAATGTTTCCCTGAATTTTTCATGCTCGCATCGTTTGAAAAATCGCTTCTTTCGTCTTCATCCATTCGACGATGCCACTGTCGTTACCAACCACATCAGAAGGGTCACGACCATCTTCACTGTCAATCGATGTAGCAACCACTATCATAACAATATTGAAATGTACGCGCGTGCGATTCGGATACAACAGGGCGAAACTCAATCGATAGACCCCCGCGAGAAGCTTTAAATAAGCGAGTCGCTGACATCGATGACAGTCACCCACTCTTAATTCCGTGCTGAGTAAAACTGAGCTAGGAAGGCAAGAGTCCTTGGTATCTCACGTACCGAGTCGCCACGCTACACTGTTGCTGCGTCCGTCGCACACGAATAGTAATCATAACAACGATACATTCAGCGTGACGCTGATGTACTGGACGGCAATAACGTTGTTTTTACCATGTAGTGGTAGCGACCGTGTCGAATGGACGCGCCCATCGCTAAAACGTAGCTATAATTCGCCAGCGACCGTGGGAGACAACACCTCGATCGCTACGGCAAAAAATGAAAAGAACTTGTGTATGCTTGCCAGTGCGGGCCGGCCAAGCTCGCCACGACGGATGTAACGAATAATATCGGCGGCTACCGCGAGGATCACCGTAGGGGCTGTTTAGAGGGGAGGTAAGGCAGTACCTATGTGAGTGCGAGCGTGCTCGTGTATCACTCTATATACGACTCCTGAAGGTGAGAGGCCGGGGCCAAACGCGGTGGAAAAGGCGTTCTGCTCTACTCCCTTAATTGTTTTCACACTTCGAGCCGCGGCGGGTAAAACGACAAGCGACCGGTGGCAGTAGACGGCAACGAGCCGCAACCCGTATGACCGCGATTTATGACCGAATGAGGGACGGCAGAATTGAGCACGGACATCGAAGTGGACAACTTCATGCGACCGTCCGTGCTAGTCGACCAAACATAGGACAATCTCTGGCGTTGGCGGAATTTGATAACAATTGAAGGATGTCAGCTGAATTGGCAAAGTAAGCAACCAGCAGAAATGATACGAAGTACTGGAAGAATTCGCTTATCGAAGCCTGTTACACCTGTACTTGTAGTAATAATGATAGGGCCTACTAGCTCACAACAAGAGAAAATGGTTGGTGGCCATTGCCTGGAATACCACTTCTCCACAACGAATAACGAGTTGGAGCGCCTTTGATAAAATTAACTTCGATAAACACGCACAAACTAACGCACAGGTCGGCAAGATACGATGACTTATATCTGTCTACTTCACTCACAGCATATCGTGTTACGTAGCCCTAGGCGAAATATAGGCTCTGTTAATTTTTTTTTCTTCTTAACTAAGCCAGCTATAAATTAGGCAGAGTTTGTCTACTGTTGCGAAACGGCGAAAGTATCTAACAGACATTATGGACTGCACACAAACGCTGTAGAGTTTCAACAAACTATGCACGACTGAACGACACGTTATGATCTATAAGACTCGCTGCAACCTCACGTAAAATGAACCTGCCTCTTCCGAAAGTGAACGTCTCATTATCGCAACGACTCCTTGATCAATCAAGTGCTCATGATTGACTGACATATCACCTAAGAAAAACAAATAACAGCGCATTGAATGTGTCGAGCTTGTTTTTTTGATTTCGTTAGCAACAGCAGTTCGTGGTCACGTATCATTAAATCAATGTAAATGTTTCTATTCTTTCGATTAAACCTCGACTGATTTCAGGACAGGGGCACGACTGAGAAATTATATCATGCAAACCGCTGCACAATCAGTGGCAATATCACTAATTAACCCTATAGATTTAGTGCATTCTTTGGCAGCTTATTCAATGCTAGACGAAAAACTTAATTCGATAAAACTGGATAATAAACTTCATGGATAGGTTTCGTTGATGTGGTCGTGATACCTAGGAGATAGGGAGGTCGATAAGTTTTCATGCGCCACTTTTGTTGTGCTTATGTTTGTTTTTCCTTCTGTCATTAGCCTGCTCTGGTTAATGGTCGCTGCTGCTGTTGCAGCTTGGCCTATTTGCCGCAGCTTGGCAGGCTAGTTGTCCTGATTTATCGTCCGCAGTTGTTGCTACCGCTCCGTCAAGTCGGGAGCTAACCGTGAGCGTGGTGCCGGTGCGTGAGGGCGAATTCATGAACGTGAACACGAGTGTGGCAAACGAGCCGATAACCACTGAGCCCCACCCTATCACCCCACTCTGTCCTAGGCGCTGCCATTGTTCGTCCTGGCGCCGCTACCGCTGCTTTTAGCGAGAAGGATTTCTGCGCGCGTTGCCGCCGCTGCAGCTACCGCGTCTGTTGTCGTTATCATTACAAAGGCAGTAATAGCAATAAAAACCGTCTCTTGGCAGCGGCCCGCCATACCCGTCAACCGTCGCTATCACTGAACTCTTTCTGCCCTAAAGCGGCCGCCGCGTCGAAAGACGGGTGAGAGAAAAAAGGGAACAGACGAAGAAACGGGGGAGAATAAGGACCAGAACTGCCCACTAACGGCTGCTAGCGGTGACTAGTAGAAGTACATGACTACCTGGCTGGAAACAGCGCATAGAGACAGGCGTCGTTGGCTGTGGACACGAGTTGCGCAACGAAACTAGCGGAGCAACCTGTCAACAGCTTTAATGCTGCAGCCTTCGCTATCCAGTAAGGATAACCGATAGCAGCGATGGCGTCTAACTGCTGTACATAGCCACCTTATCGCAAAACGGGAAGGGGGCTGACAGCATGTCGTCTGAAAGAAAACCAACTTGGAGCAGTTTTTGGGGGTTCTAAGAGGTTATAGCCGAACTATCGCGTTTTCTTTTTACGGAAAATCTCTGCTGAACCCAAAGGTGTTGCAAACGAACTATTAAGGAAACTTCAGACATTTGCTACATTTGAAGGACATGAGTATTCGACTGCGTCAAAATAGTCAAACGGTTTTGCTGTTGAGGATGAACGCTGATTAAACCAGCTCGGACGGATGAGTTGGGGCTACACGACTTTGTACGAAAATATCCAGTTATAAGGATACGCGATTACCAGCGTGCAATTTGTTCGATTATCATAGGCAGGCAGCCTTATTCGGAATAAACATTCCTTACAAGGTCTTTACTGTGCAGAAAATAAATTCCTAATAATCACATTGGTATAAATTTTTATTACTTGTGACGCTATTCGTGGCCTTGGTTTACTGGAGGTACCACACATCTGTTGCAACTCAACTCGATATTTTATTATAAAATTTCCCCAAAGATCGCAGTGGTCCCAAACGTGAAAACCGCTGGAATCAGAGCTTTACATGTAAAAAGTAGCGATCACAATCGACTGGAACGGTACCAAGCTCATCATCGTTACGGGCTTCTAATTTCAGTCGCAAAGAATTAGCAATACCTACATCTAGACCTAGACCTACTAGAACATCTATTCATTATTCTTGTAATTCATTATAGTTGTTGGAAACTGTACCCAGAAAATATATATCCATACATCATTGAACCAACATACATCAAATAGTTAACTAAGGATTTTTTCCTGCTAATACATTGAAATAATTTGTCATTTACACATAATACAATAATAGCTTTGTTCTCGTTCCTTTAGAAGCCTTTTGTCTAGCTGGTAGTAGAAGATTTGCAGGCATTTTGTTGCTAGTTTCACTGAATGCTCGGAATAGAAACAACCGATATAATTAGAGCCGTTGGTTTCTTCAGCTTTCTAACAGGCATAGGTCGACTGCACGGGCAGTGCGACTTCGCCAACGATTAGTGCGCTTGAACGGCGGCTGCGAACGGGCTATCGACACGCTCAGCTTGCAAAGGCTGATGCTGACGCGGGCATCAATGACTCTCGGTCCGCTACCGCCAATGCTAGCCACACTTACTCATTATAGCCCCCCTTAGTAAAGCTCACGCCGAAACGAGCAGACGTATGTGCAATACATGCCAATATATTTATCGTATATTATACAAAATACAGAACAATCAACTGATCAGAGTAGCCAACTAACAGTTTGATTTTTGAATCCGAAATTGACCACTATGAATTGCTTCGACAAGTAATCTGCGTTCGGACAACAGTAAAACGCGCATTATTTCATAACTAGAAGTAGCAAGCTATACCGAAATTTCGCGGTAAGGTGTTTTCAACAGAGGCGTGTTCAAATTCCAGAAGTGTCCCAATGAATCGCATTTGTTTCCACTAATACTTCGCACCTTGTATATATATTTCTTGTCTTGAGCATGCCAACAAAAAGGCAACTGTGAGCATGGACGCTATAGTACAGACGGAGTAAGCCCTGAGCGTTCTTTCGTTAAATGCATATTGCTACTCAGTCCGGTAGCAGGCATAACCAAAAGCTCTGTTGATGGCTTGCAGGAAGGAGTCCGTCTGGATTTCCAGTCCTGACATAGTCTTGGCGGCCCGGCACCTGCCAACTCACCAGCAAACGTCTATTAGGCGAAGGAAACATAGGAACGTCCGTTCCCATGTTTACTTGATTCTCTTTATCATAATAAAATGTTACGTTGTCTGAACTAAGCCATTTGACTCGGTACTGTGATGGCATCGAGCCAGAGCTGTCGTGTGCGCATCACCGTTGCTATCATGAATCATCACCATGATCACCACCGTCTGTCACAACGAAGCAGGCACATCGAACTTTGCTTTACTCTTTGAAAGGACCTGCGGCTTACGGGCTATAACAGGTCTAACAAGCTTGCCACAAACGCTTTTCCTGTTCCTTCTCTCTTTCACTTCTTACATTGACTATTACATTTAAGCTGGGGTCGGGTAACTTACCCTGATCTCACCCGGGAAAACAGGATGAAGCGCTCGCCGGATCCACTTGGCTCAATCAACGAATCAAGGTTTTTTTCTTGCGCACTTTTAACGACTGGCTTGCGGTTATATCTTTTTCATTTTTTAGTCACTTCTTAAATGAAATCGATGCTGGTCAATTTTGGTTGCCTTGTTGTTTTCGTCGTCGTCGATCTTGTTCTTTGGTCACTACTGGGCAGCAGCACCAAATTGTACTCGATTTCGGGAAACCTACGTGTCACTGCCCAGAAAACAAGGGCATGACAATAACGCGACTCTGTTTGGCCTTTGCCCTTTCGGTGTTCTACCTCATAATGACTACTATACTCCCGGCACCGTCAGTCACAGTTTCCTCTTTGGTGCTAGACAGACGCCTATTAGTCGCAGACAGGTTGCCCTGTCTGGCTTTTGGCGGCTACAACGCTGACAGTATCCGTACTGACAGCTTGATACCCCGGTCGGTTGACTGGCTATGGGTATTGTTGTTCCTGTGCCACGACAACTGGGCTCAATTGCACGTCGCTGCTATAGATGACCTGATCAAGTCCTGTCTGTTTCCGTATGCTTGACGAATACCGCACTACCGAATGGTTGTGATGAACCCTCGAATGCTCGTTCCGGCCCCAAAGGCTACGATACCATTGAACTTGTTTTGCGGACACGGGACACGTTTGCGGTCTTCTTTGCTTGTTATCTAGTTAGATTTTCTGTACTTTTATGGACGCTTTTCAGTGGCCTTTCTTTTTTAAGGCTTTTTTAGGGTCTTCTTCTGGACCTCAGTTGTGGCCTCGTCTGTTCGTTTCATTAATTCGTCAATTCCAACTTGGGCCGCCGCTCTCACGTGCTTTTTGTGACATTTAAGGTCTGCGTTTGAGGGGTCGTGTTCGCTGTCCGACTACTCGCTGGTATGAGAGAATTCCGCAGCATTTACAATTATAACCGCTGATTCAGCGGCGAAGGCAAACTAATTACGCTCGAAGCTGTTTATTTGTTTCTTTTGCGTTGTTTTCCTTTATTCATCCGTTCTTCAATTCGTCTCGTTAGCGTTAGATGGAGTCGTGGCCAAGGCTTCGAGGTTTTCACCTTCCCGCTGCTGCCTGCCTGTTTAGTTTGCTTGCTTGCCACTGTTGTATCACTTACACAAAGGTAACAATTTCCGTCCTGTTTACCCGCACTTTGTACTTTCGTTCTATAATCAAGCTATTTGTTATTTACGTGCGATCGATACATCAGCACCGACTAGATGTTGGAGACTGGTTGGCTAAAATAGGCAAAATGAGTTTGTTTTCTATTAGCGCTTATAATACCTAGCTGGCCGTGTTGTATATCAGTTGTGTAGGCTTGTTGGCCTGTTTTGCAGTTGAATCTAATCAGGCAGGTGGTGTTGTTAGATCAATAAACTCGGTCTGTTCATCCGCGTGTCCATTTCGACCGACATTTGCCAATTGCCAGTCGACAATCGTTCCTGCCCGCAGCTGTGTAACATTAGCACCAGACAACAGGCAGGGTTGTTATGGCAACACCTAATCACCACTGATTCGCACCGAGCAGCATGGCCAGTCACAGCATATGACATCTCACGGCGGCGTAGGTTACAGCACCGGGGCAACGGGACGATCGTGGTTGATGCGACAACAAGGACGCCCGATTGAAGAAATACGACGGCAGCGGATTTTGTTACTCGAGAGGAAAACGTAACGGCATTGGAGGCCAATCAATTGCTATTATTGTCACCACAGCGGAAGGTGTATTCGCAGCTAACCAACATTCACTAGTTTTTGGCCTGCGAGCCACACAATTGTTGCCCTAAGAAGCACCTTTTGACTCAGCTAACACTAGGCAGGGATAATGCCTTTACTGCCGCTTCGTAGTAATGTCGCAGTAAAAATTAATAACTGCATTAGCCCGCCATTATTCTCTTAACAGAATTATGCCTGTGACACTTTGGGTGCGAAACTGGTTTCTTGCTTTGTCTTCACCTAGATTTACTTGACTTCGGGCCCCTCTCTGCCACTTTAGGACAATGTTTTAGGTTCTCCGCGTGATTTCGTGCCGATTAGTCCGCTGACGACCGCTACGTCATTGACGCCTTCACCGTCAGACAGTATTGTCGCCAGTGAATTCAGTCAGTGGAAAACAGAATTCGTCATGTGCGGCCGCCCTGTTGTGCATGGGTATACATGACTGATAGTGGCGAAAGACCGCGCGGGCTCCGGCTTTCAGGCCTCGTGATCTCGACCGAGATCGGGGTCCGCGACCGCACAACAAGCGTTTATCTATGTTGCCTGATTTCCGTTCGTCCTTGGGTTACTCCCTTTTCCCGTGTTCGTTTGTCACAGAGACACACGAAAACGCTTATACAACCCTACGCATCAAAAGGCTTCTTGACCAAGCAGGTTGAACTATTCCACTAAGCAATGCTACCTCGAGAAGGGGGCTGACTTCGGATACGCTGGGAGACGGTGCCAGCTCTGGCGATGTGCGTCTGATTGGATAAAGCCTTTCACGCAATTTCTCACTAATGAACACTACAGACGTCAAAAGCTGACGGCAGTAGTATGCTAAGCTACTCTCACCAGGCTCGACCAGGCCAAATCGACTGTTAAAAGCTCACAGTTATTTGCTCCCTCGTTGTCGTCAGTATCCGTCTGTTCGCTGGAATGGATGCAGTACGTTGAGTGAATTCTACTGAGCTCACAAGTCTTATCACCGACGTCCAGTCGTTCTCAACAACAAAAAAAAGCGATCGTTTGCCGACCAGCTCACGACCAGCAGAGCTTACGGCAAGCTCCACCTTAGTGATGACTTTTTTTTAATTTTTCCCTACAGATTGAGCTTTGTGCCTCCGTTCTGTCTTACGCTGCTTACCACACCTGCTACTGCTGAGCCGGCAACTACATCGCCTTATATAACACCGTGGTGGCGAGTATCAATAGAAATAATATTCCAATCACTACAGCCCCACTCGAACTTAACACTGTCAGATACGACAGAACCAATGTATCGACAAGATTATAGGCAACAGCTGTATGCGTTGGCGTCGTCGTTATCCTCCTTATAGCGAACGTTCAGAATGCACAATTCAACCCTCACAATCCACAACTGCTGACATAACTACACCCGCGCCAGGACTCCTCCGCACACCGCCCGATCGCAGTTTTCTGTTGAGCCGGCTAGAGTGACTGTTCAAGCTGTTGAGGCCAAAACAGCCCAAGGGGTCGATTGACAAAGGGGACACAGGCGGTATTAGTAGCAATGCCGAATAAAAATCGAAACCTGCGGATCCGCCCGTGCCAGTAGCAGCAGCATTAATAGAAGCAGCAGCAGAAGCTACAGTTACTTAGCGATGGCTACTCATCAGCTATCAACCTAAACAGGTTGGCTTGTCCTGATCTGATCCAATGGTATTTCAAGTCGGCCGTCCGACAAACCGGAACGTGCAGAACGACAAACTATGGACCGACAACCAACATACACGGTCACACTACTACTACTACTGCAGCTGCAATACGCAAGATGGCGGCCGGAGAGCGGGCTGGAGAGTGGGGTCTTCTTCGGAGCAAAAATTGATGATGACGGAGGGCGGTCGTGAGACAGAGCCGCCAACAGAGAGTCTGCGGAGAAAAACAAGAAAGGGCGAGAGCAGGCGAATACGGATAGATAGTGAAAGCAGGGTTACGAGACAATGACGGAGAATAAGCTACTAGCTACAAACAGACAATCAAACCGACCGACAGACCAACAACATTCCCACCATCCGACGGATAGAGTCAAAACGAGATAGAGGAAGAAAGAGAAATTGATCGAGCCTAAAAATATAGTGGATGGAAGAGCGGCCCATGAATAACCGCCTGGTGCAGCATGAGCACCAGTAGGAAAGGAGAATAACACCGGCGGAAAGAGAAACCGGTACTGCTACCCGTTCAATGGAGGCAGTTGTCTGGTGGAAAAGAGGTGATTATACGACGAGAAAAACGGCGAGATGAAAAAGATCGAAGAGAGGGTGAGTGTGAGGAGGAAGAAGCAGAGAGGGGATCATGCGCTAAATTAGTGGCAATACAAACACTGCCGATCAATGGGTCCCTGCCTACTAGGACGGTCGTCGCCATCGTGGCAAATGGCACGACAACGGAGGTGCCTGCTACTGCCGCTGCTGTTGCGCTTGTAAAGAGTGGCAGTCCGCCGTGGCGCCAAAGGCCGGGCCGCGGTCCGGCGTGCGCCCGCGCAGAAGCGCGAGAGCGGATGTCAACACGGTCACCAGTGGTGCACGAACGGTGCTGGTCGCGTTCGATGGCCGAGGTACTGCTCTAGCGGCGGCCCTGCCCGCCGTTCAGACATCGGAGTGGGAGCGGTAAGCGGTGGTTGGTGGTTGATCAGTCGGTCGACGATTAGCTAATGTTGTCGTGTCAAATGCATCTGTTCTCTAGCTGACCCTTTCAGGCCGGTTTTTGCGCTAGAGTGCAATGTCAGCAAGGTGATGGGAATGTGGGCAACTGACAACATCGGCGCATACTCATAGGTCACGTTGAGTGAATACCATTCGGTTATTGAGCATTTAGATTTGCACACAAAGCGTATATTCAGCACCCGTATATATATTCGTTGCAGCTATTGCTACTGCACGATTTTGTCTAGCTATTGTCCGGTGCCAGCAGCGCTACCTGACGGGCGCTTACTTCATATCAGCCAACGCCATCAGATCGCGCTGATACTATCCTCCACGGCTCGTGCGAGGCCGTCGGCCAGCATCGCCATCTCCCACCCGCTAACATCGTCGTTATCAGCGCCCGCTGATTCAACCGAAAGTCCACCGCTACAGCGGGCTTCTTTCTCCGCTGGCGCTGCATGGCCGCCACGGTTAGCTGCTGGCCTGGCAGCAGCGCCATTTTATGCGAGTTGCTCGCACATCTCGTCATAGCCCATAAGCCAAACATAAGCAGGCACGCTGCCGACGAGAGCGAACAACAGCAGCTGCTATGGAGGCCACCCAGCGTCAACAGCGCTGTCATGCTCTTTGCTTTCCCCCCACTGCTCACAGGCAGGCAGCAAACGAACAGCGGAGCCGCTTGTTTGGCGGTCGGACCTGCGGAGCTGCGGCGGCTTCTATTACGTCTGTGTCCGTGTGGCCAGCCATCGACGGCGAATGGCAAATGCGACTGCAGACGGTAGCGGCAAACGATAACGGCCACTGAATCAGAAGCCACTCGATCCACAGAAGCTATTGCATCTGTCCTGTTCCGGGAATCCATCGAACAGAAAAGGACATCGCTGTGTTGACTTCTGAAATTCTGTGACCATGATATTGTGACATTCGAGCCAAACAAACAATATCCAAAGGAGCGACCCTAGTCATCGACTGACGGACAGTTACCTCTGTCGCTGTCATGGCCGCAGCCCCAAGCGAGAAACTGTGGTTAACTTATTATTGTTGTTATTGTTTGCTGAAACACGTTTCCTGCAACTCGTAGAAGCAATTGCAGAGGCGTCCGCAGCGACGTCAATAACAGCAAGTCAAAAGTTAGCGACAGAAATCGTCGGTAATATAATCAGACGTTACCAGTACTTGTGCTTGCTGACACTGAACGAGTGTTGGCGGTATCGATAACAGTTGACATACGTGTACCGCACAGTGACTTGTCACTCTCCTTTAATCTGCTGCTCTAAATGCAACAGGCCAATACAGCAGGAATCATAATGGAATGTTGGTACTGATTAGGCCAAAAGGAAGCTACTGTGACTCGCAATTACTTGCACGTAGCAACTAGAGCAGTTCGTGTTAGTGCAGCTCTGGATGTCGTGAGTCAAGAAAGTCATAAAATAATACCACAACTGAAAAAAATAAATGCTAGCTACGCTAATAACAAATGCAGAATGACCGGTGGGAATGAATTTTTGAAAATGTTTATCGAATATGCATTCGTCGTGAGAAAGGCAACATTTAAATTGATTTAAAAGCGTAACGAAATAGCTAATTGGAAGTATTTTGCGCGTGGGCATACCTGATCACTGAATTCTTCTAACTCTAATCTTCTCTAACATAACGACTTCCTTATTAAAAGCTACTGAAAAATCCTAGCAGCTCTACAAAGCGCTCAAACAACGCAATGTCCACCACTGCCGTGGGGTATCGGCCCCGACCACTTAGCTTCTTCGAAGCATGTCGCGCGCTCTTCGATCGAGTGTCTACTCTCATCGAACTCAATAGGTCGGGTCTGCGTGCTCTACGAAGTCTCGCGCGTGCACCAGCCCAGCTGATGCAGCTTCAAATTCGAATCTACGCTGTGACCACGCAGTTGATCTATTTACCTCTGCGCATAGCCCAGTATTCGCTTCAGCTGTTAAGTTTGTTACAATGTTTTTTCGCGCCAATCTGTTCTGCGAGCCAAAGTAGCCACAGCATTATCCACGGACTGTCCATTACTGCTAGTATGAGCAACGTCACACTAATCATGCAGTCGATAACAAATGCACTGCAGGGTCCGCTTAAGTTGATCGCCCTCCCGATTGCCATATTCGAGGCGCCCTTTCGACTACCTAATCGACAGACGATAAAGACGGGCCCGCCGGCATCACGTTCGTAACAGCTCTACTAGTCGATTTCACGTATTAGTGACGTTTACTATGACTTAGGCTCGGTACATAGAAAAATGCTCCGGAGACTCGTAGCGAAAGAAAATACCGAGGAAAACACTGGCATATAATCGCTTACTCCCGCTATTGTACTGTACGTGCACGATGATGATGTCCACGAAATACGGCAATGTTGAACGGCCGCAGGTTCTTCCCCGAATTTTTACTAATCCTTCTAACTTCTAAGAAGAATGCGCGCGCTTTTGCCATATTGGTTGGAGTCACTTCGTGAGTTCGGATTTATCGTCATCAAAACTAAATAGAAATATCTACACACCAACCACGCATGATGATCGTGTGTCCGACATAAACTGTACGTAACAAAAAGAGAACGGGTGGCGATACCATTACGTAACTCGTAAATATATATATATATACCATCTGTTCGTCGTGCTATTATTCGAGCTAATTCTTGAAAACGAATGCAAATGCTTTACATTGTAATATGCGTAGTAGTTACAATTTAGAAATATGTTACATGTTGTGATGACGTACGGGGTTAGGTGGCGCCACAGGTTAGCGAACGCTGCTGAAAGATGCCTTTAGCTATTGTTTGTGTCAACCGGTCCATCTTCGCTGTCAAATTCCTCATAAAAGTCGATTTCGTTTCGTTCAACTTCAGTCTATCAATTCATTTTCGTTGTAAAACGGACCGAGAATGTTGCGGAAGCAACTTGCTGATGGAATTTAAATAGACCAAAACAACGCAAAGCATTTATATTTGGAAAATATATGCCGCTACTATGGCACCATTTACATGAGCAACAATCAGAGCATCAACAAGATGGTGCATAAAGGAGACCGACACAAAGGATCAAACTATGTGTTCGAATTCAAAGGGAATTTTATATCCAAATAAATCGTATAATATAATTATAATAAAATAAATACATTATAATAAACAAAAATAAACACATCCTGTATCTTTATTACAAATGTCTAAATCTAACGAAAGATCTAAATAAAAAGAGTGTTACTGTTGTTTATATTCGACTAAATTTGTACGCTCGTTATATATGGTACGCTACACTATATTTGCGACTCTACCAACGAACGATTCAGAGAGCCATTATTAGTGACTATCAAGTATACGCCAATTGTCTCAATGGTGCAGTATCGAAAAAGGCGGGCTTATGTAGTAAGTTGTTCTTGTCAACAAATTTACATATACAACGCGTTTATGCTATTGCAGCAACAAAGAAAAACAACGGAGCTGAAGCAATCCTAGATGATGCGTTGCAAGACTTCTATAGTCAGAACGAAAGACCCAGACTCTTCAGATCACCTGCTAATCATTTTTGGTCATATTCCAACGGCGTGCTGTTAAATGGATAATACCGAGGCCAGAATGGTTTAGCGTCTACTCTACATCACACAGATGTCGGATGTTTGACTTACGAATCACCGCAAAGCGATGCAACTCGGTTCGACTGACTACTGTTTCACAAATACACGATGACCGTTTTAGCAGAAGTCGGTGATAATGAGCAGAACATTGAATTACCCAATACAATGCGGTGAAGCGTGCACGCAAGGAGAACATGTAGACGCCTATGCTTTTCATTTTTAGAAATACTTCCTGAACCTGTGTGTTGCAATATGCATTGTGTTCTATCTCTCTAAGAGGTTTAAAATTTGTATTGATGATGGTCGCAATGGAGATAGTACACACAGTTGGCTACGTCAATTATTTATGAACAATGCTCGGTACTAATACTTTTATATGGCCGTTCTATAGCTTGTGAAGAACTTTCCTACGCAAGCAGTTCGACTGGACAGCGAGAATCGAGAAGTCCATTGGAGAATATATGATAGCTCCCAAACTAACGAGCGCTCCTGTCTTAGGGCATTGTTTATTGATAATTTCCATTTTCTGTCGACATCACTAGAAAACTCATATTGAGAAAATGAGTGCTCATAACAACAACGGAGGCACGCATACCGGACGCAGCGTCAGCCTGCCAGAATTTAGATTTTCCTGTTATCCGTTTAAACACAGGGACAATCGGAAGAGTCCGAGCTGAAAGCGACTCCACTGAAGTTATTTTATGTTGAGTTGTGCATTGAAAAAGATTTTGAACTGTAAATTCACAAAAAATATGTCCTTAAGGAATGTGATGTTGCAGTTTATCTCGTCTAAACGCACATATAGAAAGGAATAGAACGTTTTGGGATTTAATTTTTGTTATATTTCGCGTTCAGACCTCTTTTGGAACGAACTCCTTTGAAGTGCGTTGAGTTTCCTTTAAGCAAATGACTCCGCTTATTGGAACTGTGTAATTACAGGGACCAATGGTATTAAGTAATAGCGGTCGCAAATCATCTCCTTCGTCAAATCCGGCTAACGGTGGTTTTGCTTTTCAAGTACAGGACCAACTCCTTCGTGCACCGTCATGACTATTTGCATTGGCCTGCCGCAAGACAACGCTAATATCGAATTCACATGTCGTCCTGAATTGGGAGTTCTTGCTTGTAAACCAGTTGTAACTAACATAACATGAAAAAATTGGACTTGGGATTCGAATGTCTGAACAGAACGGTGCTGGACCGAGGCTTTAAAAACGCTCCAAGGTCACATTCGACCAAACATGTACTCAGAACTTCGGTAAAGTTGTGAGTACATGTTTGGTCATAGCTTGACACGCGCTTTGACCATAAGTAGTTGTGACAACGTTTTGTGACTCACCGGAAAGTGCCCCGTCGTTTGCTACCGGGCGACGTTGTGGGTAGATGACCTAGTGGTAGTTGACTGCCTCCGCTGCCCGTCGGACTGGTAACATCTACGGCGGTGTTCACATACATGAAAAAGAGTAAGGCACGCTTTAACAAAGCAGTTCTTAGGACGTGTGACAGACTTAACACAAGTATGTCCAGATAAAACGGAAAATCACTAGAAGACCATTTTTTGCAAAATTTAATTATATCATCACGCAAAAAACAAGGTTGACTATACGCCGAGATTGTGCACACAATACTTGTCGTAATGAAGAGATCAGACAAGATTGTTGTCAACAGCCCAGCAAACCCTCCTTCTACTAAATCAGAGACAATCTTTTGGCCGCAACACTAATTCCTAACAATTTCCTAGCAAGTGTTTGCCTAACAATGGTTTTATGATCGGATGTTTTGGAAAAATAATTTAGAAAAAAAGAAAAAGAATATACAAGAGGAGCGCAGGATTTATTTTTTTGAAGATTTGAGTTGCTCATTGTCATTTTAGCTAATATGCTGTAGCACATATTAATAATGAAAACCTTAGACGCATATACAGTCTTTTCTGCCTCGTTTTTTTCTGCTTAACGAAACACTGACCTACCATGAGAAAAAAAAAAGAATACTTTTTTTCGCAGTCTAGTTGCTCAACATAAAATTGACCGGTGCCATCACTGAACTCTATCTTAATAGCTTATATATATATATTAAACCAGTACAGAAATCCTGTCGGCGATAGCTGCTTAGAAAACTGGCTACTCTAGCCTCGCGATCGACTAGTGATCATATTCTGATGTTGATGAATAATTGTTGTTAATGGCGGCTACCGTCGAAGACTGCATGAATTATATCTGCAGCGACAGGCCGCGTCGGGTAGCTTAAAGGCCGTATGACATAATTTCAATTGCGTGTAGCATCGGCTTAATATACTTAATATCATTGGCCGTTATTGTAGTCTTACCATAGTAAATGGGCGGTGACGCAAAAATCATGAGAGACCTCTGACAGCGATTTACGTCCAAGTGTAGCAGACATCGATGAATCGAGAAAAATCAACCTTAAAAGCTATGCTTGCCCATACAGTTCAAACAGACAAATTGCATTTACTATTATACCACACTATATCTATCGCTACCTACCAACTGTCTGTCACCACATATTACTGGACGCAATTAAGGTTAAAGTACCAAGCAGTGGCGCCATCAGAGCTTCTGTTTTGTTTGCTTGTGGCGCCTGTGTCGTCTTGAGTCGTCTGCAGTAGCGCAAGCTTGAGTAAAATCGATAATAGGCTTGCATTTTCTTATTGTTTTGCTTACGTTGCACATAATCGCAGCGTAGATACAGTAAAAACAATAGTCGAAAAAGGGGACGCTGCACGGATAACGCATAGTGAGGCAGTTGCAGTGTATATTAACTACATTAATGGCATATATCAAAACGTGGTGGCGTTGTAACGATAGAAGACCGAACAAATACACATCTTGCCATGTCTGTACGTCCCTACAGTGTCCTACACAGGACGTCAGATGAAGAAATTAGCTACAGCTGAGCTAGTCGTTAGCAGTGTTTTTGCCTGTTTTAAACCGACCTAGCCAAAGGTCCGCATTTTTTTCGGTTTTCGGATCGCTGCTTTAGGTTCGGACAATGACATCTGCGCTAAAATTAACAGCTAAGTTATTTCGACTCGAAACAGCTATGTAATATGTACTGTATGTTGTACTTACTTCTGAGAAAAAAAATTAGCAGCCGACGCTTCACGAATAGCTAATGATAACCGATTAGCACCGTAGTTCCGTACATATATATGAACAACGAACTGCTAAATACCTAAGCATATATGACAGCTTGAAAACACCAACAGGCAATAGGCTCTCAGGCGGAGTTAACAGCGACAATAGTTAAACAATTAAATCTAGGAGACTGATTTTTTCGCAAAAACGCACTACCTTGTTCTTCATGAGATTTCAAATGGGGATCACAAAATTTCGCGGGAAGTTCACTTTACTTTAGCAGCGCAGACCTCGAAATCAGTTAGAGGAAACAGGACGTGGAAAAAGGGCGGAAAACCAAAACTAACCGTATTTGGTCACGCAAAATCCACATGACGGGGGCCTAGAAGCACATCGTGACAGTGGATCCGATTCGATCAGCCAGTATGCCGGACGCCACGAGCAAGCCTGGCGCTACTTTTCGTTAGCTTATTACTTTCATGATCATACGATCATTGTATTCGGATAAATATCAATGCAGTAACCGCTGCCGTCGTCGATCTGTTAAGGGAATGCTCTAATCGGTTTTTTGCTGTCGAGCTATTCATATCCGCAGTACCAAACCACTGCCCTTCGAGACCTCATTATACTCCCACTGTAACATTACCAATCTGCTACGCAATAGGGCCGATGATATCCTTACCCTTGCATCACATCATCCGACGATCTCTTGACCTCAGTGTCTGTTACTGCTCCGTACTAAGACCTATGCTACTCTTCATGTCAAAGCGTACACGCGCACAACCTGGAATGGTCCAGGACAGTTTGACCTAAGCCACTGCGCTGAACTCCCCTGCGCACTTGCCATAGAGATTTTTGCCAGTAGCCCCAGTGTCCAAAGTTTTCCTATCTCAACATCGTAGCCTGGTTAGGCTTGTTGCCCGCTTTAGATAGGTCATGGACATTAGACATGCCAGCGGTAGGCGCACATAATGCTTTCCCTAACCGACCCTGTCTTCGTGTGTGTTTGTATATGTGTATGTGTGTGTCTCTGTTTATGCGTGCGGGGTAGCAGTCGGTAATGTCATATCATTGCAGCAACGCCACCGTATAACAGCGACAAACAACATCAACGACAATGTTAACAAAACTATCATTAATCGAGCCAACAGCATCAGTACCATTGTGGTCATTATTTATGGATCATGATTGAACTTTTAGTTGAAAAATTAATGCACACGTGTAGGTATTTCCACTCTGGATAAACGTATTATTTGCTTACGCCACGCGTATCTTTTGGGCTTATTGGTTTGATCGCATAAACAATGTGGTAGATCACCTCATCTCAGGTGTCTAGCTCACCTGCAAGACTCGACTACTGATATAACAGGCCAGTAGTAGTACATGTACACATATGTGCTCATCAAAGCGCCAAGAACACCAGAGAACCAACCCGTGTCAAAGTCTTTAGTAAATAGGAGAAGCGACATTTTGTATTGGAGAGATGAAACGCTATACAATGCGGAGTGAACGCCCTGGTAAAAGCTGCTGTCGAATGATTGGTGGATAAATATGATCTCTATAATAAAGGTGTTTCACCGGCATCTATGTGGAAACTAGTTGGATGAACTGACAGCTTGAGTACTGTTGACATCTAATGGGATCTTTAATATGCAGGCTAGACCTTTCAAGATCCGATACAAACTCAATTGGTAACATTGTCATAGTCAAGACATCTAACTAGCGTCACAGCCGGAGATCGGAGACTATAATAAAAATAAAATTAATAATATTACGATAATGATGAAACGAACGAATGTTGGAAATATCTTCAGATTCGGCCTGTCGTTTACGAACGGATCGGCCAGTTGGAAGATGCCCTCCACATCCTCCGGTTGTATTCGGCACAAAGAGGAGTAAATGTATCGAAAGTATCGCAAACACTGGTGCATAGACCTGACTCTGTCGATTATAGCATCTTCGTCATAGTACCAGCGATTCTTGACCGGACACAACAAGCAATTCTATGAGCCAAGGGTTTTACGGAGGCAGCGCTTATTGTTCAGAATAATACGAAAAAACCCAAGAGAGATGGCCGACGAAAAATGCAGAAATACTTCCTCTACAATCAACGCCATTAAAGAAGGTCGTGACACTGCAGTGAGTTAAAGGTGTTACGTTGTTGGCATCTAGAGACTATCTAGAAAAATGCTACTAAAACGATAATAAATTTTCATTTAGACGCAGAGCAACTGCGTCAAGTGGAATGACCTTATAGAATTGGAAGTTATGATTTAGACGCAACGACAACGCTTCTATTCGATGAATCGAAGGTACTACGCACCGTTTTATTTAGCGTAATAAGAACGTCCTCAACAAAAGTACTTGAAAAAATAGCTAGCTGTATGAATTATTGGCTGCATAGCAAGTTCCTAATCAAAGCACACATTTTGCTGGCTGATCGCAATACACCAGTAAATAAACGATTATGAAAATTATCTGAATCGTCTGATCGCTGCCAATAACGTATTGCAAATTATCAGCCCTGGAGGCTGGAAAAGGCTACGTATGTCACAAATGGGTTACACATACACAGATATATTAATAATCATCGTTAAGGGTAATGAGTACGCACTTAAAATACTGCCTTTATTTCATATAAAATATATTCACTGCTTTCGGTCAGAATACACTTCGTTTGCCTTTACTCCCAGATCTAATAGACTCCTTAATAATATACCGCCCGTTTGTTATGCAGCATCGGATATCACTAGCGTCAGGCCGTCAACATCTTTGCGATACTGGATGCCGCTAGCTACCGACAATGTTTTCGAACAAACAGACCCATATAGCCATAGGAGGTGGCGAGAGGGCATCCGTATTTTGAATTTATACATATCCATCATCATCGTCGTCATTATCATCATCGTAATCACCATCATCATCATTACCATACGGATTATATAGAAGAACGCAGAGGCTTTATTTTCACACACTGAAAAATCATTAATTAGCAGGTACTACCGGTAGCTGTGTCTCAAAGATGGCTTCGATGAGCTTATAATAATTATACTGATGAAATGAAATCATATTCGATATGCGGCGCCCTCTGTCCGTTCTGCCTCTTCATGAAATATTGAATCCCGCCCCTGGACACAGTGGGACGCGTATGACAAATTGTATTATATCACCATATATCACTATAGTGATATCATTACTACATCCGTAAGCAAACTGCTGTGAAAATGAAAACTTCACACGCCAGCCGTTTTCACTATTTCTTTTATTAGATGGTTAGGGTTTGGGCTCGATTAGATCTAAGTCTGCTACAGAGTTTCAGTTATTTACGCTATACAAGTGTAAAAAATTAACCTATACTTCTGCGTGCGTAATTTTTACAGTGATTTGGCCGTTGTGGAGCGATAATAGCTGGAATATCGTAGGTATCTGTCTCTTTTAGTCACTGTAGATCTGATTAATTAGTTAGAGGAGCCAGAACTGCCATGATCAGGATGCCAATATTATTACCGTCCCGTTAGATCTTCTCAACAGAATACACAATTGAGCTATACGTAAACTAAATAGGTCGCTACTTACCAGGGAATTCTCCGGGAGGGAATTCACTCGTTGGGGTTGCATCGTCATTATCAGCTCCCTGGAACCAAAAGAAATTTAAATCAGGATCACCCATCGGAATTATAGTAACATTAGCATGTACCATGAATATAGTGTTAATGTCGCTAAAAGCTGCAAATAATTCGATGCTATCTAAACGATGCACTTGTTGCCTCAAGCTTAACATCGTCACATACAATGTCATCGAATAAAGAGGGAAAAGCCCCTGGTTTTTTTTTAGTAAATAAGGTACACAATTACTGTACTTTTGCGAAACCAAGTTATCATCTCTCGTCATTACGATTTTTTCATCCTTCTACCGAATGATGTACGCCATCTTATCAGAAGCTAGCAGGCTTCACCTGAAAACAATTTTCCGGTCACGTTTTTTGTCGAGGATATAGGCTACGAAGGTAATTGCCCAGTAAACGGAAAAGGTAAATATCTATCAGCGTAAACTCTGGAGAATATGGAGAGCGCACCTAAACTTCCCATTCGAAACCCAGAGAGGCAGCTTGGACGCGTTTAAAGCCTATCGCTTCCCATAAATAATTAGCTGCCATAAAGCGAAATCAGCTGACCTCATCTGTCGAAACTTTTCTCCCGAATAACCTAATTGACCTATACAACTCGGGTATATCGACGTACAAATCAATGGTTTTAGAAAGCAATTCTCAATGAATTAGGCCCTCCAGTCTCACCAGCGCAAAACAATCTTTTTTCGGTAAAGATTAGACCCTGCAGCTAGGCTGCTTTCTCAATATCACTCATACTGATCTCTGGTTCATGTTGACGTCCAGATACTACTTTCTTAAAGTGGGTGACGATTTTTGTGCAAAAATTGATCGAAACGCTTGACACCGGACGAGATATTGAAATACAGCGTTTAGCCGTTAATTGCTTGTTAGACTCAGAGCTCATGAGGTAGCGAAACTGCAAAGTTCTGTATAAAACCAAAGACTTCAGGGAGTTTAACGCACGGCTGCAGCTTATATTTTCGTGCAATTCGCGAGTTGCCATTTGGCCGTCTCCCATTGAAGTGCCTTAGGTGGTCGTCGCCAAACTCAGACAAAAGGCCAGAAAAGAGCGCAATTCTTTAGACCGCGGGTACCGTTTTTAAACTTTACAAACAACTTACGATGTTATTTTAGCGATAGGGATTACTGTGCACATGGCAAATGTCTCAGGTTATTTCGGCAAGGTTTTGGACTTAAGGAAATGCATAATACAAAAGGTGTTGAAAATACATTGTTTTCTACATGAAACAATGATCCTTAGAGAAGTGTTTCAAGCGTGAACTCAATATCGCATAACGCCGAAGAAGCACACAAAATACTTTCGAAAAATCGACAGACTTTTCGAAATAAAAAATAAATAAGAAACAAAAAGTACACAACGAGCGAGCGGAAGTAAAACAAGTTTTTGAGGAAAATGAACGGGAATTTTATTTTCAGTCTAACATTATTGTAATATTTAAATGATAATACGTGTTTCGATCCACGGAGGCATCAGCCTATTACAAATAGTTTTTCTACAATATTATCAGCTAGAGATGAATTTTATATATTTCCCAACGACTGGTAAGCTATACTTTGGAGCTATATTCTATATATATATATATATATATATAGAATATAGCTATATATATATATAGACATATATGTCTACGAGCTACATATATATATTGAGGCATATACGGCCACTATGATTGGTTAATATTGTCATATCGTATATATAACGAACACCTGCTTACTACAATGCTTCTTTGTTTTTCTTATGCACGCGCCAACAAAACGGCGCTGTGATAGCTGCACGTATAGAGAAAACAGCGGATTTACGTCAGCAGACAGATTTACTACACAACGATTAGTAGCTACCTCCTTTAGCGTATGTTAGCTTCCGCTATTTACATATTTACGCCGCGATTAACATACCCAGTTGATTAGTGATAACATCTAATGCACTTTAATACTGGTACATGACCAAAAATCGGCTTGGGCATACAGAAACAAATTAAACAGATATTCCGTATCAGCGTCTTCTGTTAGCAATAGAAAACATCGTAGAATATCGGGGGTGCTCAGGAGGACCGCAGTATTATTGAAGTAAATCTGCTGTTTGTAAAATATTCCAAACACAGGGCTTTTCAAACAGCTTGTGTTTTGCAACATGCATGATTGATTTTCATATTGCTGTTACGCATTGTATAGACTCATCGGTAAAAAACGTTAACAGATGAACGGGATCAGTTATTTCAGTTGATTATATTATGTGTGATTTCTATTAGAGCTTCACAAGCACCTTTGCGTGTAATTCCTATCGCCTACTGTGATCATCATTGGACCTAAGCTATGCATTCGAAACGAGCTGAACGCACTTCAGCTACCCACGTAATAAGGCGTCAGTCATCGTCCGCAAAGCCATCGATGACAAGCCTGCTTTAAAGTCCCACGCTCCTATGATCACTCCCTTTGGACCTGCATAGGTGCCAAACTTTGAGACTGAAGCCTAGAGGTCGTCCTCTAAGTTGGTTCCTGCTGATCTCTACTTAGACAAACCGAATTGACCTGAATCGAAGCAGCAGCAGCAGCAATTGCAGGTACACCGGAGGCACTCCTCCAATGCAACATTTCACTTTTCCAGGATACCAGCTTCCATTCTTTGAGCCCAGAAAAGACTCACACATCGACCCCGAAACATCGATAACAGTGGTAACGACAGATTGCGGTAGAATAAGGTTACTTACCAGCGCTGTATCGCTACACATATAGAGAGGAACAAACATAAGCACGTAGCTAACTAAAATTACCGAACCATAAAAGAAGGCCACAAATAGATTTTTCGCAGCGCTGGTAGACCCAAGGTAAAGTACCAATGTAAGACGGCAGCAGTTTTCAAGAAAAATTTACTTAATACCTCGTCTCCAAGAAGAGCCTATATATTTTCCGGTGCTTGGTTAACTTGGCTGTTCTTCCCCTCTGTTCGTGCCTTTTCAAGCTACGCCTTTTTATTGGACCTTTCAAGATCTAGTTTTATAGATAGCGAGTCAGATCCAACAATTACCGATAATTTCGCTCGGTCGGCCTCGAGGATCAATGATCATTTAATTCCAGAATGCGCGCAGTCAGTCTTGACCCAGCACTCTTTTAAGCTGCCAAGTGGTCATTTCACCCCAGTTGCTATCTGCGTAGCAGAAGCTAATGGAATAATTAGCTGCTCAGCACATTCCTTATTGACCCAGTTGGACCAATTCGTTGGAGAAAATAATTCCTTTTTATTTCGTGTTTCGTCGTCATTTAGTCGTACAAATTGTTTTACAGTACATGTTGTCATTGCATAAACTATTTTAGTTTAATGTAGTCTAAGAAAGTAGATTAGACCGCAGTCTAAGCAATTACAATTTACTCTATATTATTCACTATCCATCTACAGTGTACATGTGCTTGCATTATAAATGTCCATGGGCATCGCAGAATTGGCCATAGGTAGCGTCAGGCGTAATAAGTATACTGCTTGCCACCCAGAGTACCTGCATTTTTCATTTCCACGAGGAAACGGAAAAAATACGGTATAGTCAGCCTAACTAGACAACTCTGAACGCCACGATCCTGTCATAGGCTAAGCCAACTTGAGCTAAAAGCTATAGAATAAACTGGAATAAGCCAACTGTACTGACCGACAAGATTGACTCAGGGAGGGGAGAAATCCATAAGTCGGGTCCCTTTAGCGATGGTCGCCCACGGCTCTTTGGGCGTTTGTAAAATTTTGTCATGCTAACGCACGCTCAGCGTACGAAGATTTGCGAGTACTGCAGCTCTAGTCAAAATAATTGACCTAGCATTGCACATTTCCAATCTTCTTCATAGCGCACAGTGGCATTGCCAGTTCTCGGTTCTTTCTGTAGGCATTTTAAACCATACGGCAATAAAATCAGTTACTTCCACCAGTTTTGTCGTCCTATCTTCACCAGAAGGGAGACTATGGCAATACGCCACAAAACGGAGTTCGACTAAGCCATGTCGAATGGAAAAGTGTCTGCTAAAGCCCAAAGTAAAAACGAAAAAACCCAAGATGAGGTAAGGTCACACGTTTAGTCAAAACTAAAAAAAATCGGGGGGCAGCAAATACAAGGCGATGCTGTACTCGGAGAATTTTCCCTTCGCTTTTCGATTGTTGGCGACCCCAAAAGGTGGGGGGAAGGAAGAATGACCGAATCGGTATGGAATCGTGTGGACAGTGTCCGTCCTTCATTTCTCACGAAGACAACGTATTTCTAATTGAAGCGAATTCTTCTAAATGTAACAAAAACGGATATATATATATTTGCGCTAATTCTTTTTCGTCCTGTCCTCTGTTTTAGCCAAAAGTACCATGAGCATTGTTCAATGTTGAACCCTATATTTCTGTGACCGGATGATAGATGGATTACTTCGTATACTATTTACCTTTTTCGTGGAGTGCTCTCAACCCTGCTCATATTCTATTTCAGCAAAAGATTCACTGTCATTTAATACTAGAGAAGTATCAATATTTAAAGGAGCATTTCAGTAATACCAAAATCGTCCAGATGCTTTACGGTACGCCTACAAAGATATTTTAGTCGAAAATAGTACAAGCAAAGTACATTTGTCACTAAAATAATATCGGCCATGATGTTGGTAGCAGCTAGACAGGAGGGAGACAAAGCTTCTTTTTGTAGTTTTCCGATCACTCGCAATCATTTGCGTGTCTCCCCTTGGGTACGTTTTTGACTTGGGCGGCTCTTTTAACGGGCACTCGAACTACGGCAACGGTCGGTTCACTTCAACCTTAAAAAGGCACCAACAGCAGAAGTAGCATTAGCAGACGCCGACCACGACGAATCTGCGCTTAGTGAGACTAGCGTAGCCTCTGTCTCATAGAGACAAAAAGACGGACTTTTAACTACAAGGTTAGAGAGAGAACCGACAGCTGCAACGAGCAGTACGAGGGCAACAGGCAGTGTATGGCATTTACTTGTCGGCGATGGGTTTTCGAGAAACAAGGTCGAAACATGGACCCGAGAAACCTAACCTGTACCTCTCAATATTTCGCGCTCTAAGTGTGAGTAAGATCCTTTTCTAGTATAAGGCCACTTTTTACATGCATTCTACGTTTAGTAGACTCTCTCCGGATTTTGTGGTATACAGCAAGCACTGGCTCGCCTGCCGCCTCGTTTGTCGACCGGGTCATCCAGGCCGTACAGGTCTACGAACACGCATACTAAGGCCCATGACGCCTGAAAGGCCGATATGGGTTTTAGGTAAGACAACGCTACTAGACATTGTAGCAGCATAAGCGATACAGTATCTAGCGAGACTTAGGTCGTGATACTGGTCAACTAGGTAGGAAAAAGTGCTTGGCTAACGCAGGTAAATCGCGAGTAAGTTATTGGGTTAGGGTTCAACAAAAACACAATGTGAGGGCCATCTTCATTCTTTTCTTTAAGAGAAACGCAAAGTTGGTTACTACAAAAATTCAGACGACAGATAAAAAACACCCCGTACGAAAAACCTTGTCGTACGCCCTCGCAACACCACTGTACAGGACCAAATAACAGGCTCATAAGGGCAATAAAAGGCTCTAACATTAAAATACCATCATTAACAGCATAACTGACCTCAGCGTTAAAGAAACCATGCCAAAGCTTACGTAAAAGTAGAAGACCGTTGGCCACTCTGCATGAGTGCCCGATTAACATGACCAACCAGGTTCAAGCACCTGTTCTGCAGGCTGCTCGTTGTGCGATCATTTCACTAGCCCAGCATCAGCGCTATTTATTTCACCGTAACGATGACAATTCCTGAGCCTTCTCACCTCCGCATCTCTGTTGCCTTTATTTTACGTTGACTTCTTCGATAAAGTGGGCGAAGAGACCAACCAAGCTATACGACGCATGGCTTGTTGCACCTCAAATAGCAAAAAAGAAGAGTCGGAGACCACTGATAGAGACAAGTACAGGACAGAGTAAGGAATAGAGGCGGACAGAAGGCAAGACTATGACTGCATAGTCAAAGACATTTCACAAAACTATCACAGAGCAGTCAGATCGGGCCAAAATCTACTATGCCAAATACTTCACTAGGACCAATAGGACTAGCAGATTGCAGTACAAAAATACTGTACGATATAGTCACTCGGTGTCGTCAGACAACACGAACGATGAAGCGCCCCAAGTAGATCCGGCATATTGGGAAAGGTAGTGGGTATACTTGGCATACACCGTAGCGAAATGGTCGACAAAATTTTTGTTATATACAAAAGTACCACCGAGTAAACAGAGTCAGGCAGTGACAATATAAATGATCATCAAGAAAACCTCAGAACGGGTGATAGACCGTTTAGTAGCCGTTGCGTCATTACTGCAAAATATGCAAGCGAGTAGGTGCTGTTCATCTGGTCTCGAGCTATATAAATCGTTGGACAGGTGTATGGTTGGATTCTATCTTTATGTTTTCTCAAGAATCCCACTGCCGCTATTTACATCAGATAGTTCTAAATACTCGATCGCAGCTATCAGTTCAGCTTGAATCGTTCGGGTCATAGCGCGACGCATTCAAGACAAGGTCGCTTGTAACTGATGCCATATTATCATGTTAAAACTGTCTTATCGAATAACTAAGCATCTGACAGCTGGAAGTTAATCCACCTGTATATATATATATACATAGTTTTATCAATGTTAGCTGTATATAAGTATACGGCAATTAGGGTTATGTCTGTAGAGAATAACAAAGATCGAAATAACATTGCCTGCATTGTGCTTTTCAGTGTTGTACAAGTGACTAATTCTGCACGAAGCATCTACACCAAGTATACACGCGTGCCGACATTGTGTACACGCTGCCTCGGCCCTTTCGAATTTCATAGGAGCAGACAGGCGTCACGCTTCTTCAACTTCATTTTCCCAAACTCAGTAACACCGACTGGAGAGAAATATCTCTGCCAAATTATTCGTCGCCGGTGCCATCATCGGCTCTCGCCGCTATTTTTCGACACGTGCACTCGTTCTGCTTTTGCCTCACACCGCAGCTCCGATCCAACTTTCACTTTTTATCCAGTTTCTTCGTGCTCGTTCGTATGATATCGGCTGTTTGAGCCACTCTTTCGGGGCATAGTTTATGATTGAAACGACGTGCCCGCTTGAACCCACGAAAACCGTCGGTCTCCTTCCAATACAGACAGAGCAAGGCAGCCCCATTTTGCCGTAGAAGGCTCATTGAATCTCATCGGACTCGTTGGCCCATCCGAGTAGCTGCAAATCGGTACTTTCACACAATACAGACACAGCGTCCAAAAGCTAACCGGCTGCAGAACTAAGTATACAGAGTCTGACGTATGCGGCGGTGCGTGAGGAGGTCGTAGGTCTGTGCCGGCGCGGTGTCCCGGACGTGTTGTCCAATTCGATGAGGCGAATGCAGATCAAAAACAGAGCTAAGTATTGCCGCCGGCGGCGTCTCCGTTACGAAATTGCCTCTCAGCGCCGTTACTGTTTTTACTGGTCGGCTTTTTGAAAAGATACTTCGTTGAGCCCGTGAGACTCGGGGTACGGCGAAGGACGGAGAAACGGCAGACTGGCGCAAAAACGAATTTATTGTCATAACAGCGGTCTTGTTAACCAGATCTGAAGCGGGATCATGTCTGTTTGTGTATGTTTACTTGTCTTAAGGGCCTGAGAGGTAGAAAAGAAGGTATTGCGTTTGAATGCCGGATTGTCAGTAGTCGACCCAAGTATTGCTCACCATCGTCTGAGAGGCAGCATCCAAAGCTCATGAGGGTATGGCTTTACTAAGCAGTAAAACGACCAATAGAATAAATGCCCAATATAACGCATGTTATGGTTTCGAGTTGAGCTCATAGAGGTATTGTCTACCAACGGATATAGGTCGGCCAATCGACGATCCTATAAAGGCTAGTGAAGCGTACATGGGACACCCTAAACGAAATCGGCCGAACTGCGAATTCCTGCTGCTGCTGTTACAGTTCAAAGCCGTCGCCACCTTATCAGTATTGCGACCGATTCGGAAAAAAACAATTTGTACTTTAGGGAAGCGTTGGCCTCTATATAAAAAATCAGTGCCAAACAGCATTCGCAGACACCTCAACAAATGATACGATTAACATATATCTTTATTATAGGCTTACTTGGCTAAGAAAAAGCATGAGCATACTGCAGCGAATTAGCCGTTAGCGTATCGAATGCGAGCAATAATAGAAGAGATACCTTTGATTGAGACAATTTTGCTAAAACATAGCACGAAATTATCTTCCTCTTTACCTGCTGATTCTCCTACATGCCACATTCACATCGCGTACCCGTCGACAGGGTGCCATTCATGGTCTTTCAACTTTTTCCTCTTACAAGTTCCTTCCTTCACACCACTAATTGCGCTGTAATATGTATTCCCGATCCGCTGGGACAAATTTTTCTTCGTGTTCTAATTGAATTTGAATTCTAATAAACGAACAAGCAGGTATCGAGCTATCGGGCATCTCTGTGTCGCGTGTCCATGACAGGCATACATAGCCTCTCACAGCAATGCAGCTAGGCAAATAAGCATAACGGCTGGACACGTTGGGAGTCGCCCCCTACCTGCTCTTAGTAGATATCGGCAGCTATGGCCACAGACACCAGGTTGCGGTAGTGGTACGTTTGATGATAAATGCTCTTTTGCCTGTTTTCGAAATTCGACGTTTATCCCCTCAATTTGTTGCTTCGTCCTTTCAACAGTAACCGTGACGATGGGTTGAGGCATTTATGCACTTGGTCCGTTCCACCAGCCAAGGCTCACAATCTTGGAATCTTTTAAATTACCACCAATGCAGCCGTCACCTGCCAATGAACGAAAAAATCCTTCTACAGGCGCTACCGCCATCGTCGTGATACGTATGTTAAAGCGATAGAGTTAAGGCCGCACTTATCTTTCGCAGAATTCTGTTTTCCCAAATTTTGTCGTCACTTTGCTTTCGTTTCACTATGAGTCCCCTCTCGGTGGCAGAGCTTCATACTGCAGTAGCAGCTAAAAGACAGCTAGCAGTTCAAGCATTCACTTTTTGCGAGCATCGATTCCCAAAGAAAGACTTGCGATGAAATTGGGTTTTTGAATAGGTGCTACCACGCTACTGGAGGTAATGCACCATACGAAACAGGCCCTGTCATCTCCGGCTGCTCCTTTTCGGTCCAAGGCCCCTTTTTTCTATCTATAAGCTAAACCTGCATATCTAAAGGCCGGCGTGCGGTTCCCATCATTTCGCCAAACATAAGCGGCAGAAGCAGAACCGGTATAGCAGTGGGTAAACAAGCTGAGATCAAATGAGACAGAGTCTTGGTCATTTTTGTCGCGTTATCGTGTTCGCCCGCTACATCCCATCTTTTCTGTCAATACATACGTTCCCTAGCAACGCTTCTCTCTCCCTTTCTGTCTTTATCTCGCTGGCTTGTCATTCCGTCTTTCGTCTGATGAAATCCTCTAGAAAATCTCTAGAAGCTCATTTGAAACCAGAACGCGTGCTCACAGGCCGGAGAAAGGCGCCGGCAAACGCAAAGGACCTCTACGAGCACCGATCGCCTCGTGAACCTTCCGCAGTAAACGCCGTCTAGAAGATGAAGTGGGCGCGATCGGGCGAAAGAACACAAGTGGAATTGTACATGGGCAGCAGGATGCGGCAGTAACAGGAAAAAAGAAAGGACGAGAAACCGTTGTGGCGGCGGCGGTGGTGCTGCAAACGGTGAGAGACTGGCGAGTGGGATTAGGAGCGGAATAGCGGGGAAACAAATGAGGGTCCACCAGGCGGCCTAGGCGTTTCAAGGATTTGAGGCGGTTCCCTATCGTTGTAGTATGGCAGACGGACACGGAACGACGCTAAAGGTGACAAGAAGAAAAACGAGTAGAGCATGGTTACAGCGAGTCAAAGAGCTGTAGTTGCCGAAGGTGCCATCACAATCGTTCATTACTAGCTGAATTGCTTGCGTGATGACACGGCCATTTGAAACATTATTATCGGCTGTGGCGACATTTCATATCAATTCTTTATATTCGGGAATGAGAAGGAAGAATTACCGACAAAACTTTGCTCCCATGCCGCATAGCCGGACAGTATCACGCATGATGAGCCACAATGAGTGTACCCGTGTAAAGCATATGTGTCGTTCATGGCCGTACATCATGCAGACATATGTGTGGGATCAGTGAAGACGCAGAAAGTTCACCTGGTACCTAACGCAGGCTTCTACTAAACGGTCGAAACGGGGCCCAGTAACAAAAACCCGCCAGGGACACAACACGAAGCCAATGTCCGCCTCCGCCGTTACGATGCTAAATTTAATGAGTCGAACCACAGCGTAGTGTAGCATACCGTCGCATGAGTGCAATGCACACTGTCTACGCATATAGAGTCATATATATATAATGCAATACATTAAGATACGCGTCTTTTTAGGAAACAGGGCTTGCCTAGGGGTTTACCGTCTGATGGTGGCTAGAAATTTATTTGTATCTACTATGTTTTTCAGGCTAACCAGTTGCAAGCAATGCCTGGTAGAACACTAAAAAACCACTGGTCCCAATAATCCTAGCTACAGATGGAAATTAGACGCATGCAAATCAAGCCAAAACGGTCCGATAATAGCTTTTTTTGGCTTTACATGACGATAACAGGAGTTAGACAGTTTCTGCGTTAGCAGTCAGCTAGATCGTCGATAACACTTTTTTATACGACGGGAATACGAAGTGGGTATGTAAAGAGCGCACCTTGAATAGGCGCGCGTGAGCACCCATACACCTTCGGAAGAAGCCCTGTCGCGCTTCGGCAGAACTCGACATTTTAGTGATCCTATCCACTTTTGCAATGAGCGATCAGAATGCTTCGTTCACTCCGAGTCCATCCTTCACTCCTGACGGTTTTCGACTTCAACTGCTCGATATAACACAATGCTAAGCAACCGCATAACTAGTGCTTACCTAATTTTAGGCACAAATTAGCCTAACTCATTAGGCAACAGGCGCAATTTGATGTTTGCTAGACCCAAGAGTTTTGCACTGTGCACTACTTGCTATATGATCGATCTGGTATAACACGACCCAAATCAGCACTGATTGTCATCGTGACCGTATATTATTGTATCCACACACTACCATTTGACGCATATTTCAAGATGCATAGGCTCGCCGACGCGACACTCTTACTTTCTGTCCTCTGTTCACATCTAACGAAATTATCCATAAAAATAAGCTACAAGCTCTATTGAAGCGCGCACAATCAGGACGTAACACAAACGCATAGACACAATTACTTGTTAATCCAATTGACGAACCAGCACCAAATGAGTCGCCATCTACAGACTGGTCGCCGTTCCAGCGTTGTACGGGAACAGATAAGGCGAAAAACAAACCACCTATAGCAGGACCTTGAGCGGATCAGCAGGGCACTATAAGGAAAGGAAGCGGCCTAAACTACTGCATTGAACCGCGCGCCATGGATGCACGAGCGGCATAACTGAACGCTTTGAACAGCCCTGAATCAAAAAATGCAATGGTGATTCGCAATGAAAATAGGTTCCCGCCCCATTTTATGGCAACATTTTTGCTCTGCGACAGCATATAGACTGCCTCTTCACTAATGCTGATTGCAGAAGGGTACAAAATCAAGACTACGCCCCTTTCGCTCGCAGCGGCAGTGAAACGCGCCAATTAGAGCTTCTCGCGGGGCGATGGCGATGGCGATGGTCACAGCTTAACTAGAACGAGTTTAGAACAGAACTCTTACGGCTATACTGAAAGAAGCGGTGCAAGTAGTCGCGATAGGCAGTTGATATTTTACCCTTTTGTCTCTACGACAAGAGGCGCGGACGGCTTACGGGCTCGTCACACTGGCTAAGAGAGCAAAGAGTGCTGAATATTCGACATTTGGTATTACCGTTGCAAGCTATGTGGACATACGTAATGATGTCCTTGTATGTAATGATGCCTAATACATAATATCTAGTAACTGTTCAGACGCGGTTGAGAGATGAGTTACCGGGTTGAATTTGTTAGATCTATCTAATTATCTGACTGACTTGAAATACTATAATTTTAATAACAGATACTATCGTTAGTGCCGTAAAATCATCGTAAAACAAACTCAGTGCAAATACGGAGGAATATGTTACCGGGCTATTTAAATGAAGTCACAGATTTTTTTTTTTTTTGTTTTCCATGGCCTCGTCGGCTTCTACAATCTGTTGCCAAAAACTTTCAGGGAAATCGGAAGACTACACTGTAGAATAAGTGCGCCACAGAAGCGTATATTGTGCGGGCGGGAATGCAAAAGATCGGGCGTCAAATCTATTCGAAACTGTACCAAAGGCCTGGATGGTCAGCGGGGACTACTCGTTATTGGACGCCGCTCAAATCTGCCGTTCTGCCTCCACAACCGTTGCTGTCGTCAGGACCTGAGGTGGAAAAGCAACGGCTGACTCTACGTCGGGTGTCCAAGACATTTGCAAATGGCGTCAAAGCAATAGCGACCTCCTTCAGTTAAGCTATATTTAGTGAAAATCGATCGGGCTGCAGACAATGTGCGTTCCCGCTCTATGCATTAGGGTATCATAAAATAAACAGAAGTTATATATACACATAGAACAGCATTGCTGAGCCGGTACCGGTATGGCTTCTATAGAGGTTATGATTAATCAATATAAAGTCGGCCAATATAAGGAGTACAGTGGGCTATTTTTAAGAAAACAGTCTAATTATACACTTCGGTATTCAATTAACTGCAGCTTTTTTTCCGAAAGCTCAGATCTCGCTTAATAGATACTTAGATCTCGCTTAATAGATACTTAATTCCTGAATAAACTCGTTTTTGAAATGTGTACTTGGCAAGTCTTAACCATTTCGGGCCGGACAGGGAGTCCCGTAGAGGTAACTTTCATTACGATGAGACAACATGGTACCTATGATGAAAATTTCTGCGGCTTAAATAATAATAAATAGGTTGTTTCACCACTCTGTACAAAAAGAGTAAATATCCTTGACACAGATCGGACGAAAAGGAAACAATCTCAGAACTCTTTGTAAATGAATATTTATTACACGCTGTTGTTGATGACATCGTCGTTGGGCTGTGTGTAAGATGGGTCGGTAACCCAAAAGGCATGGCATATTGCATAAAACAGATACACTAACAACCCCGAAAACTACTTCTCCGTCCTTTTACACCTACATAATGTTATAATATACCAACAAAAGGAAAAGGTCGAATGAAATAACTCATTATACATTCATTGCTAATATTAATCATGCGTCGTTAAACAGCCAAAAGCCAACAAAATAAGCTATCCATTTTTGCCATAGACTGCGTAGCAGTTGTATGGCATCCCAGCTGCAGTTCAGAATTAACAATATTGACAACCTTCACTGTTTGTCAGGGTGATTGTCTACTATGTATACACACTTTTGTCTATATTACTTGTACATACATATATATCCCTCTAATAACGTAAGTACTACGGCCGTTCGCCATCCAGCACTCAACAACTCACTCAACCTGCTGCTACGTACTCTCCCTTTATAAACCCTATTTTTACTATTATATGTCTTCGTCTGCCTGCCCACTAAAATTACTCCTCAAATCCCTGTCTGCCATCTCCAAATCATCCAATCATCTGTCTGCCATCATCCAAGCTCCTTTCAACCAAATGACAAGGGAAGTTCTCCATCGTAAACTTCTCTTTTAACTCAGACGCTTTCTGCTGAAGGGTGTAATCGCAGTGGAGGCGCCGACTGTGGCACAGCAGAGCGAATTACGGTTCAATTCATTCCAGTAGAGCCCTTGGTTTTTGTGTGCGGTGCAACAAGCATGGCAATAATAGCGCCCACGAAATTTGCCATCCGCTCTCCTAACATCATTGTACAATTAAAGGCGATGTCTAGCTATGAACCACGCAATGCCTTTCGTCCTACTGCAATGTACAATGCTCGAGGCCACAATGCAGCACTTTATTATCCTAACGCGCGTCAAACAGTAAATCAACGGCTGCAGCAACCGAAACTGCATTACAATCATGGTACACAAATCATTTTTGCCTGCTACTTAGCAGCGTAAGCCTACTCCAAGCATTAGGCGGAATAGCCAGCGAGCGCAGGACGAACGATCGTTCGTCCGTCCGTAGCGTACACACACACACACACACATACAGACGCAGTACGCACACGGATTCGCGCCCATACCCCCGGCCAAGACCGACAGACGCTATAGGTACAACCTGTAGATCGGCCGAATTAAAACTTCATTTAACAACCAAGTCCGACTCTGCTCTATACCATGCCAAATTGTTTTTAGTCACTTCAGTGCGCTAGGGGTGAGCGTAATTGTATCGCTGCGGAGCACACCAGAACGAGGTAACTGTATGTAACTATATATGAATTCATCATTCACGTGGACGGTGGCAGGTGGCTGAACAGCGGTGGGTGCAGCTTATCCATATTTACAGGCTCTCAAACCGGCATTCATTCAGAGTACAATACCAACAGACGGTTGACGACCGTGGCCAATATTGACGGTAGATCCTGTTTTCAAGACTTTCTGATCAGAATAGCTAAATACTGGGTGGAAAGAAGAACGGCTTGGAGCAACTAGTCAAAAAGAATAGCTGTATCATTTAAATAGATTCGTCTACTCCAACTATTCGTGTGTATATATATACCATCACTATAAATTCTGTGGCTCTTGCGCCCCTTACGTCCCTTCATTGAAACAATTTAGCAGAGGCCGAAACAAATATTAGTCTAATGACGCAAGGTCCAGGCTATGCGGGAGATGCCTTCCCGTTTTTTTGTGTAGATAAAGATGAGATTGTGGTCTAGTATTCTCACGGTGGAAGACAACGCTTTCTCTGCTTCATAGTTCGGGTCGATTGCTTTTAAATTAGAGATCAAAATCAATGGCTCTGCCGGTCCGCAGCGACTCATAATGCACAATTTCTTATTGATCCCACCAAATACATAGCACCACCTTCTTTGGTGTCATTCTAGGCTTTACCACAAATTATAGGAAATATTCTCTATTGATTGAATTATTGTCGTATGTGATGCACCTTATATCGCCATGGCTTTAGAATTGTGTTTCGTTCCTACGAAGTTTTGTAGATGGAAATACGATCAAGTAAATGATTTCGCATACATTTTACATGACACCCAAATATCGTGCCTCTTTTGTAGTCAGCTCCTTTTAAACGGTTTAAAACTGGTTGTTTGGCGGTGGACTTTAGTTCCTGGAGGATATTATAGCTATTAAGCTGTAGGTCTTGCTTATCTGTTTTTTTGTAATAAGTCTCTTAACTTTTTACGAAAAGTTCGTTTCATATCGAAATTTCTAGAATCAGAGCGACAGAAACGTATTTGGGCCGTTGTTTCCACTTGATAACACACATTTCTTACAGACTTCGGTAGAGTTTGTCTTCGTCGTAATAAAATTGCAAAAAATATATTTACGATGTTTGCAAAAATATTGCTCATCTTCAGGACACACAAGAAGAAAGGCATTCCAATAATTTAGTACGTCAATTACTGCCAAACTCCGGCTTTCAAATGATAACGCTGATCCGACGCGATTCATGTTCCCCTGGGATATGCGACGTCAAAGCCATTTAGCTAAACATTGGTCATGACAGTACATACATATATATATATATACACTATATATATATATAATAAGAACAAAATTATTATGCTTATATGGAGAACATTCAAATCCTACGAACGTTACAACTGATACTAGGCGATCATTCTATTATTCAAATTTATCAGCCAACCAATACCACGTTCAAACAGTATCGTAAAGACATTTTTACATTTTTAGAATCCGCCGGTCAGCCGGCCAGTATCAGCTTACCAGCCGCGCGCGACCTCACGTCCGTCAGCCCTACTATAAATGTTGAAATGTGGTCATTCAAACGCGTGCGTATGTAGAACTGTACACTGCACGTTCGTGCAGGCATAGATCACGCATTCCCAGAAGGAGCACGTGCCGAAGGGAGCGGACCTATCCAAAAGATGGCTCCTTCGCAGCCATTTAGTACGACCTCGAGTCAACTAAACTGGTCTACATTTCGAGTACCCAGCACCAGATGACCCATCCATCGACAAACTGTCTTAGAACCGGAACAGCGAACTGCGGAACACCACAAGCAGCGCCGCTAATGGTTCCGCGGCTCAATCCGTTGTCGCTTCTCTTCGGACGGCAAAACGATCGTTAGCGGGCAAACATCGCTTGTTTTGTGCACCAGCTGTGCAACAATCCCGCTGCACATGCGCACCAAAAAAGAAAGCTCTTTGATGCTACTATCGTATCTGGTAAGTACTGCTTGTGCTGTTGCTTCTCTAACGGACGCGAACCTCATTACGCACAAACGAACAAACCAATACACACACATTCACGCTGCCGTTGTTGTTATTACTGGCCTTACTTACTCTTCGTGCTGTTTTTCCCCCATTGCGAATAGAAGCAATTACAGCAGAAACTCTCAGCCCCGTCTTCGTATAAAGACAATCAGCAATTGAAAGTAGAGTTGTTTGAACGGCTAATCGTAATGATAACGAAAGGCTGAAGGACCACGAGGGAATAACCATCGAGTACAACGAACTACGAGCACAGAAAAGTACAGATGTACGGCAGGTCTTACTAGAACAATTTAGATAGTAACTTTTCACTTCTCTGACTTAGATTCATACGTCTAATGTGAGTCCGTGTGTAGCTGTGCATCTCGTAGACAGCCCACGGCAAAAGCGCCTCTTTGTTTCGTTAGCGTCACACCACTACTACCTCTATACAGAATGTATTGTACACGACGGAATGGGCACGTCCGAAAGCTGCACCGACCGCAATGCTGGCTCCTGCTGTTTTAAGCAGCACGGCAATAGAACGATGCTATGCGGTGCCATTCTCTCACAAGAGGCCGGTTCTTGTCTGTTGAAGTCGATAGTTATGCTTCGCCTTTTGCCCTTACGCGGTTGACTCCCGAGAATCTTTGCCAGACATTTCGTACTGCTGCCGCCTTCAAGGATTCGTATCGGCTGGTTCCATTGTTGGAATAGAGGACGTCGTTCTAAAAGGACGAAAAGCCAGGCCGAACCTGATAAGTCCGGTGAGAAAATACAGAGCTATTGAGTCCTCTGCCTTCCCGTGCTACTGCCTTTGCAAGCAGTCGAAGCCGCTGCCGTACAAAGTAGGGATCTATTTTTTGCTCCGTATAATGCCTTTCCAGTTTTCCGTTTGCCCCTGTCCAAATAATTTAAAAAATTAGAAGGTAGTTAAGCGTACTACTAATTCCTTCATCGAAGAGCTAAACCAGGGGAGGTTGAGGGACTGCAGCGCCGGCCGCAGCTGCCTACAAGCAAACCGGTCACACCATCCTAGCCGAAATGGCTCAATTCGCGCTGCTTCGAACCGCGCACTATTGACACGTCGCTGCATATTACAGGCACTCTAGGAGCAGCCGTTACGACTCTCTTATCCCCCAGCTATCTACCAGAATAGCTATAAAGCAACATAGTATAGGAAGTTTTCTTTAGTAATGCGCTTGGAAGCTTATTATATTTGTATTAGTCAATGGTTGCCCTCAGGCCCTGGCGACCCTGGTTCGCTCAACACCTAGGGCTCACAAATCTTTCCTTGCGCGTGCTTTGCGCTTTCCAGACCTGCTTCCCACGTCTCACATAGTGCCACAGAGTGAGAAGAACAGATAGAGCTGGCTTCTTCCGAGAAGCTCTCGACTGCCACCCGTGCGTGTGAATTATCTCGCGTTAGCTACGTGTTTGTATTTGTACAATCGTACGAATGTTAGCAAGTATGCATGGGTGTACATGCGTATGTATTGGTCCTATGCTGTAGAGATACTCGGTGGGTCTGTCTGTTCTTCGCCAATCGTTTCTTCGTTGCCGCCTCCGCTCCCAATGCTGCATGTCCATCAATCTGTCTAATATTAGTTCGAGCAGAACAAATTCAATTAAGCATAATCTACGCAGGATGAGGGACCACACTGGCTTTGCGTCTCCCTAATATGCATTAGAGATAGCGAACAAGACGAAAAGGACAAAGTGGCTAGACGAAAACCAAGCAGATGCGCAGAGATAATAAAACCAACTGGATTGTTCTGCTTCAGGAAAGGCCGGGTCTGAAAACAGGTGGGGATGGAAGCAGTGGTCAGTTAGGTACCAAATACAGATTGCAATGTGGCCTTTTCCACTGTCGGTGGGCGTCTGTTGGACAAAGGAGTGGCTGTTAGCGGCGGCGGAAAAGGATGTGGCAAAATGACTGGAGCAAATGGATGAGAAGGCGTAAGGGAAGTAGTTCGACCAGCCCGGGTACTCGAATGGAAGGAACTAGTGATATTTTAGGACCTAATCAGCGCCGTTCGTTAGAGCGGGAGAATTTTGGCGAACGTGACGTTGACTAAGTCACTAACTTACCGCGCGAGCGTCAAGGCGTTCGACAAGGCTTCTTTCATCTACCACCGTCAGCAACTGACTGACAATTGAGAGTCGAATGACTGTCTCCCTCAATTCGCTCATTTCGATACTTTTTTGTTGCCCTAACCGCCTCCACTGGTTATGACAGGTGTCCGCTTCTGCCATCTTGCATACACTCACCTTCGCACTCCTCCCGCACCCCACACGCAGCTTGTTAAGTTGGTGGCCAGCCACCTCAGTCCCTTACCTCCATTTCGTGTTTAAGTCAGGCTAACCTATTCTTTCTCCTTTTATTTTCTCTTTCTGTTGCTAGAAGCCACATTTCCAACCTGTGAGAACCTACTTTACAATGACCAAACAGCTACTGATGTAGTGTTTCCAGTGGCCCGACCAGCCTTTTTTCGCACTCTTTCCTTGCCTTCTGCAATTCTCCAGTTTCCTATACATGATTCGAATACATAGTTCTATTGACGACCAACCCTTTGCGTTCCATTAGCCTCAGCCCACACTGTTAGGTTCCCAGGCTAATTAAATGCTATTAAGCTTTCGTCGCTTCTATCGCTACTACAACTGCCATGACTACGAAAGGGCTTCGCAAGCTTCCGCACACTGTGAGAAAACCAAACCCGATTGGCTTCATCTGACTCGGAACTCGTGACTACGAAAGGGGTTCCTGTCATTACCGTAGCCGAACAGAATAGGCAGGGTGCACAGCCTTAACATCAGACATTTTGCAAAGGAATCCAACACCCAGAATTAAACTAAGCAACTCCAGAAAGCTGCTAATTCTGTCAGGAAACCGCTCTTTACCTCATCAATAATATTTTCTTGACATGTCAGCAGTGCTTCTAAACCTTGTCCGCTACCTAGGTACACCGGACTGTACCTTTGGATATGATGTTTTCCAATAGCTGTTCAAATCCGCAGAAGCCTGTCACTTTGATACTTTGATAACGTGACAACAGACGCAGCGAGTAAGGGTGGCAATCAGTCAAACATATTTGCAAACTTTACGGTTATGCAGTACAATGAGTGACAAAAAGAAAATTATTTGCATCACGCGAATAGCCAATCATGTCGACAAATAGCTGGACATTAGTTCCCAACCTGAATGAGGCTCGCCAACAATTGCTCCCAGCAGGAAATAACCATCTGTGAGACCATGAATCACTGTGTACTTGACGAGACAAGGACCATTACTACTATTATAATAATTACCATATTTATTACTAGAGTAATTATTATCGTACTCCTCATCGCGTTACGTTTTTCAGTGTCAACAGGAAGACTAAATTGCTATAATTATTAAGTTCACAAAAATGCTGGGGCAAATTACACCCAATTATATTGTGGCAAATTATACGGAAAACAACAAAAGCCAATGTAACTACACAATAAAAATAATTAACGGAATACATTCCTTCCTAGCGGTCCTGCAAATAGCAATAGGCCTCGCCTGCGCCTGCGTCTACTACAATATGACCTATCACACAGGATTTGTCCAAGTAACTTCAAGCGCTAGTTCTGATGATCGTAAGCGATGCAATTTAAGTGGCTAATACGCTATTTGTGCGTTGCTACGTGAACATAAATAACAACCATCGCTGGTCCAAATCTCAACGCTTCCTTCTGGCAGTCTGTGACGCAATATAGAAACGTAATTTTGACGATTTTGTCTACACAGGATTATCTACGGGCTCGCTCGAGCTTACTCGACTGTACAACTCTGTTTCCCTCTTGACTTCGACTGCGACTAAGCTGTGAACGACGATATAACAATGATATAGAAAAAAACATGTTATCCAGCATATCTACATAAACATCCAAGTAATTCGCCTTTGAGACGAGATATGAAACATACATGAATCGAGTCGAGGTATCGAAGGGCTAAATACGCACAAATGTACAGAGACTCACATTAACAACAACAGCAGCAGCTTAGCTATTCTGTTATATTTACGGAATAGTTGCGACACAGCTGATATTCAGTCTGTTAAGTCTGTCGGCGACGCAACGCTTTAATCACCGCCTCCCAGAACAAACAAAGTTACCAGGAAAAGGGACCGAAGTTAAGAAAGGGCACAAAGCTTCAATAGTTAGAACACCGTATGACTTGGCAAGAGTAGAATATTATTACTATTATCACGTGATATGTTTACTACTTGAGGGTGTCCACGTCACAGTTGTGTTTTTCATTGATGTTAATGGAAAATCGATAAGATTGAATAGTTATCCGATATTCTGCTGGCGCCAACGGCCGATTTCGAAATTATGATAGCTATCAACAACTTTAGACCAATCTGTTCACCGAAATTAGCCGTAACTCGAACTCACTAGAAGCAAATCCCGTATCTAGCCGGATCACCTTTAACGCTATTGCTATTGACCTTGCCATAGTCCTTACTAGGCTCATTAGTTTGTCGGACCAAACACGTGACACGAGTAAACATTCGGCACAATCATCATTGGATCACTACCGTACGGTTCCGCTGGATACGTCAGCTATTCGATATAGCTATTAAAGCTTTTTTCTTTAAAGGAAAAGTAATAGAAGACGTTAACGATCGAGAAGCATTACATTTCTGGAATAGGATTTCGGAGGCACCAAACCGTTGAAAAAAACGAGAGAACGTCAAGATCTATATGGATAACCGAACAATCTTGTATTCCCAATCCGGAACATCTAAAGCGTCTCACATTACTACGACCAAATATAATGCTAACCAATGTATCATTCGTATCAAAGGGAACGAATAGCTGACACGCCGCCGAAAACTCACGTTTCTTTTATAATCATAGCATGCCTTCTTTCATCATTAAAAACTAGCTTACTTGAGCAATATCGATCGGTCCGCTCAATTTATCTATTATAGACGTAATGCAATACATCATTTCATCACTCACAGTCTCTCGCATCCTTCCGACATATTCATACGTTTTGCTTGCCCGATGTTTTACTACACAGGCCACTGGACCTATACACAAGCGCTCACTTTTCTATTGAAAAAGATATAACTATAACGTTGTCATTTCGAAAGAATATCCAATGATGATTACATGAGCTAGATGCACACAAATGAAGATAAAAGAGATACGCTAAGTCAAGTCGCAGCGAAATTAATGATCATGTATCATGAGGGAAACCGCTGACCTAAGGCTCACACTATGTAGCTATAACTACTACAATTACCGTGACCGATCGCAGGAGGTGACGGTCGTAACTGAGGGTCTAGTTTCTTATCTTCACCACTGGATAATGAATCTACCAGCCCTGGACGAGTCATATACGAATCAATGATAATATTCTCTGCGTACGGTATCGTTGTGTGCTGTTCTCGTCGAGATAATCACCGTCTTAATTCATGTCGTATATAAATAGAATGATTTAATAAAGCTCTAGCAGTGATTCTGCGAAGCATTGCTCACTAACACATATATAAAAGATTGCAGGTTCACTATCAAATATATGAAGAAAACCACTCGATAAGAAAATAATGCTCGCCATATTGTAAAAATCTACTGTTAATAGACTATTCTTAATAGAGTTTAGCAAATACGGGCAAACGACCGTTTGAACAATGCTAGAAAATCGTTCTCTAATCATGCATATATTTAGTATACACAGTAGCATATATCCAGCCAGACATTTGCAAAGTTCATCATAAGAACAACTACAACAATAAGAAAAGAAAGTGGCTATTTTTTTGGGTTATTTCCCGAAGGATGACAAGTTTTTTCGAGGAACAAAAACAACTTATAACAGCTAGCTTACACAACAATGTTCATATAAAATACGGAGCATACACAGGTTGGTGGGATTCAAAGCGATATAAATAAGCAAAACGAATATACATACGAAAATACTTGATCGACTCTAATCTGTAAATATAGTCACTGTACACCTAGTTTGCCTGAAGATTATACCTGTAACGAGTGGAACTTCAGAACGCCCTTCAGAACAACGCCGGGATTATGATCCGAGGCGACAGTGCCCCGCGAACTTCGCAGGCTCCGCTCCCGATTCGAACTACTCGACACGCCGGAGTAGCTCAGGCTACGGAACCAGTTGCGGGGCGCCATTCGTTCTTTGATCGACATCAAGTGTCTCCAGGCCTCTGACCGTTGGCTCTAGTAATGGCCCGGCCTATCGAGGCAGTCCTTAGCGGCTTAAGATACACCGAGCAGACGTGACAACGTCCGCGTCAAGGTGACAAAGGGAAGCAATAGGGTTACCAAAAAAAAAACGGGCGTCTGCCACCGAAAACTGGCTAAACTGACAGTTTCACTCAGTCACAAAAAAAAATTCGCAGTGACCGTAGATAGTGGACACAGAAAAAGAGACGCTGCAGACTTCATGCGACCCGCATCCAATAACTGCATAAGTTTTCTAAGAAAACTGCTGCTCAGTTCGAAGCACCGTTAGTTATTTTCGCTAAGTCTTCGACGCGCACCTCGATATTGTTTAACAGTTCACAAAACGAACAATACGCACTAGTACTTAAAAAAACTACGTTTCACGATTGTTTTACCAAGTTTTCTATCGTTTTCCGTCCTCAAGAAACACCATTCACATCACAAATGCCTCTTCTGTCTATATGTTGTGCTAATTGGATGAGGCGTGTCTCATATTCGACAAAAATAAACCGAAGAAGGTATTGGAAAGTCGGTGGCATTCGTACGTAATCCCGGTACGGCAACCAACCAACCAACGACACGCAAATACAAGCTAAACCTCTTAAACTATGTCGTGTTCGCAGTGAATTCGTCCAACTCGAAAACAATCCGAATTACAGCTTAGAACAGTCACTCTGCTTCGATGTTGTAGCACATTAACACTATACTTGCCTTCAGAAAACACATGTCCATCGGCGGCCTTCAATAACAAAACAAAATAACGAAATTCGAGCGTAATCAACGAAACTTAGTCCTACTTATGCAAGAAGCCTCGACTCATTACTGAACCCATAATCGCCATAAAATACCACCATTGAGAACGAGAATCTCGACGACTATCTCGTAGTTGCGGTCGGTCAAATGGTCAGTAGAAGAGAGTCAAATCTGAACAATCAGAACTTCGTCGTAAGCTACAGCAATAGCACAACGCCTACACTTTGTACATAACGGATAAGGAATTATACGTTAAGGCACTTCTCACTATACAATACGGTACATCTTATCGCAGATGCTCGTACTCATTGACCGCTAACTATTTAAATTGGCTCATTGGAAGAACTATCACTTCTAGATCTAACCTAACCTCACTCGGAGCTGCAACACATGAAGCAATTGGCAAACTCGATTCGGCTTGCGCTCTAGCCAGCCATCGATAAGACAACGATAACAGCCATTCAAGAAACTTAAATGACACTAACAGCAAGGTGGTGATAAATGGCGAGACCTGACGATCATTTTAGGTGCGATCCGTCAGCCTCGATCAGAGTCAGAGCTACAGAAATTGCCCAGACATAGCCAGCTGATCGGTGCATTGTTATCCTATTGGCCGGCGTAATGGCTGCTGGCAATGCCCTTTGCTTCGAAACTATGACGCTGCGTTTTTTTTGTTTGTTGACAGTAACGTGACGTCAATAGCAAATCCACTCTATGTCCAGCCAATTTTGCGTTGTGGCAGTACAACGACACAACTGTACCACTCTCAGTTCAGTCAAACTAATACCCCAAAGCACCGATCACCGAGTGACCAATTAAGTGATGCTCCGATGCGCTACTGGCGGAACGTGTGAACCGGCGGACACCGGGCATCAGACGTACAGCGTGCTCAGTACAACGGCAGAAGCGCGCTTGAAGCTAGCGGCTGTCTCGTCTTCTTTCGCGCACTGACTCACTCATCGGGCCGAACGCGCGCCTGGTTGGCAAGAGGCGCCACAGCATGGCCCAAAGTTCGGGAAAGGGTCGGTGCTCGCTCGTGCGGGTGGGCAGCTGGCAGCCGAAGCGGTGCCGTAGTAAGTAAAGGGCCTCGTCACCGTGCACTCGAGAACTGGAAAGGGCAGCACCCAGTGCTGAGTGGGGCGGCAGTAGCAGTAACTCAAGAGATAAATCAACAGGAAGCTGCTGAACGCAAATACGCAACCAACAATTCGCTTATATTGTACAGTGCAGCGACATCTGCGTTGAGAGCCATCCGGATAAACCATGTTTCCTTAAACATTGCAAGCACCGAATTGCGGTACGACTTGCTCTTTGCCGATAAAGGCGAGGGTCGATGATGATCTGGGTGGCGAGCATGGTACTTTGGGCTTAGTATAGGCGATCAGTGGCGATGGTCAGTCCGACCAACTAATGTATAACTCTAGTTTCGTCTAGGTACGTTTGTACTCTACTAAATCTATTTATATTTGAGGAAAGCTGCCTACCGCTCGGATTTAACAAGAGGTTGCGGGTTGGTTCCCCTGGTATTCTTTAACAACCACTTCTCCAGTGAGGTTGGTCTAGAGGATACAGGAAAGTGTAAACCTGGAAGAAGCAAGGGGAAGAAAGTCGAAGTAAGCGCAGTCCAAGGATTATGGAAGGTCGCCGGCATCTTCCCTGTCATAGCGGGCTACAAGTTGCACTGTTTGGCTCAATGGTCGTCAACGTCGGCAGAGTTGCGATGGCAGTCGCTACCGCATTCGCGCTTGCTCACATCTAACACCCGCGCTGTTATTCTGCTGTTTCTAAAACCTGTACCAAGAATAAGACCACTTTCGTTACGAAGTAAGTAGCAAACAGCAAAACCGTCGTCAACCCTATATTACCCGACGCGACCACTCAGCTTCGGCGAGAAAAACAGGCAAGCCGGCCACCTGTCACGATTTGCTGCGTGCTTAAACTACTCCTGGCAACCCGAACCATCAAACAGCTCCCAAGAGGCTTTCCTTTTCGAGATATCAATTTACCTCGATTGTACGCGCATTCGAGGCCTTCCGGACCGGCTATCGCAAGGCTCTTTCACTCATGGCCGCCAACATCGCTAAAAACTAACGTGACGCATGGATGCCGTGAATTATCAATGCCAATCGTTCCTGTTCCTGTCCGTTCTCTTCTTTAGCGCAACAACTCCTTTCGGCCATATCTTCACTGGCCATTCTCAGAAGTCAACCGGAGATTCTAGATCTTGATCTTTTTTATTAAGTAGATCCGAAGCGTTTAGTATTCTCAAAAGGAACTGCCATCTTACGCCGCTATTTATGGCGTAGCTGCTACATAACAATTAGCGCACTCGAAGAAAGGAGCTGGGCGTCCGACATTGAGGGGATGTAAGCAATGGAGTTCCGGAGCAACGGATCAGGAATAACGAAAAAATTCGACGAAGATGACCTCTAAACGAATAGAAACGTAACAGCGCTGGCTAAACAAGTAAAGGTGACGGCGACCAAAGGAAATAATTGGAGACTTGTAGGTCGTCTGCTGTGAAATGCGATCCTTGCGAAAATGCTTGTTTCGAGGGCTGGCTTTTATTTAAACGAATCAAGAGATGCAATCTTTCGTTTTCATAAGCAATTCTCTATAGATAAAAAGAAATTAAGAACGTCGACCTTTGACGTGAAAGTGGAGGTTCGAAGTTATGCTTCCATTATTTGATCACGGTTATTATTGCGACTAAATGTAGTCATCAAGAAGAAATACGGGAAAATTATGAAAAAATATATATCAGAACGAAAGATAAATTTTAAGACCCAAATACGACGAAAAGGAGAGACCTAACGGCGTACTTGAGTACAGGCACGCTCACTCCAGAAATAGCCGTTAATTGTTATATCTCACGCTTTATCTCAGAAGGAATCGTGGTCTATTACATACATGCAAACACACGTACCCCCCTTGCTGTTACTCGATAACCTTACGTAATGATACTGCACTTCGGGCCACTATTACAGAGGTGACATAACGATCCTTCGACGCCTCCGTGGAGGTAGTCCAAAAAGAGCGCCGACAATCTGCTCATCCTGCACCGTCTTCGCGACTGGCGATCTATTCTAGGCCGTAAGCAAGCACGCTAAGCTGCTCCATAAAGTTAACAACAATAGCTCTCAACATCATCCGGTGGCTGACCGGCCGGCGCATATATAATACCCTGGCTGCACGACGAGATCCTAAAGTGTTTCCCCTAATTTCTTGATAAGGTAGTATACACACGAAATACTCATATATGAGGATACGTGACCGCGGTCGTTCATGTGATGTGAGCAATTATGGAATTGGTTATAAAAAAAATCTGCCCACGTGCTTCGGATACTGCCTATCGATTATGAATAGATTTCACGAGTGTTCATAATATCCCTTTTTTTTTTACTGTCACTTAACTAGAATAACTGACGGCCAAGTGGGTCTCATACAAATTATAAGTTTTTTTTGTGGTAGTACGAGACCTCTCTCATACTGCGGCGGGTCTTCCGCAACGAATAACCCACTCTAAGCTTCACTTTAAAAGAAATATTCTACTGCCAATAAACAAATGGATGACAGACACGAATGTTTTTAAAAGGGACCTTTTAGTTGACCTTCATTGGGCGAAAATAAATATGCTTCGTTTGTGTAAGTACAAGCACACGTTAGGGTATTGATTGAATCAGAAATGTATTACGGTAGTATTTCAAGGCGTGTTTCTCTATGGCAGATCATCGGAAAATGAGGTCAGCTCGTAAAGAACAAACTTAAACGATCACCAGAGAACTTCTAAGAGCACGCAGGTTTTCTGGCTGATTGGAGAGCGACTTCACTGTCTTACGGTTGTAGGGAGGACCTCCACCGTAAAGTGATACTCCAGCTAACCTTTGCCTTACCTTAATACATGCAATGAAAAATGCTCAAATGATTAGGTTTAGCTAATATTAAGCATAGAAACACAAGCGAGCATGCAGTGTAGAAGCATGATAGTAGACAGGCAGATGAAACGCGTTCAGACTAACCAAATTTTTTAATCGTCTTACATTTTCTACCGTCTTTCATAGCCTTCATCTTTCATAGCCTTCATAACAGGCATCGATGCCTCTTCGTGCTCAACGCTAATGAGTCGTTCATCAGTTTCTACAGCAGCAGATATTAGCTACATGGAAAAAGCTCATCTACGTTTCTATTTACGATAGACTGTTTGGGAATTCCGCTAGAATAGAAAGTAGCTAACGAGCCCAAAAATATTTACTTCAAAAGCACAACCCGTTGTTGCTTATAAGTTTAGAAAATACTGGATGACTTCAGTTCACCTTGTCGATACGGTCAGATGGACGATTGAGTACAACTACAAGTATTTTGCGGCTACGAGCTATTTTGTACCTTTCTCCACGTGTGGCATGCGTTTTCCGGCGCGCTAAAAACACAATAGTTGAGATAGCCGCATCATCTTTCGATGCCGCATCAGATCGAGCTTATACGGTTTACTGATTATACCTGCATCGTAGCGCGTGAAGTCGCGCAACCGATACCGACAGCCGAGTTTTGCCATTAACCTCTTGATGCCACAATTAAACTTCGCCCATCCCCGAGACAACACAATACGCGGTGCGATGCCATCAAAGCCTCCCTTTCGTCAGCGGGGGAAGCGTCGCTTGAAACAGCCGCAACTGTGGCACCAGCAAAGAAGCACTGGCGGTAGAAAAAACAGACTGTGTTGTGTGCTTTCTGCCATTGCACTTGTTACCCCCCAGTGGAATTGCTGGAAAGACATTGAACGGCTACAGGAGGCAGACTCGACCTGTGAGAACCCCCCTGTGGGAGCTGTGGCTCCCAGTGAACGATTAGTTCAGGTGATTCAACAGACAGTACTACTAGTATAATATAGAAATTATGTATTTTTTAAACTGAACCTTACAATATAATATGTATGTCCTTTGGATTCGACTAGCAAATTCCTGGGATTCAGCTGTTGTTTCTGAGCTAATAATTGCTACTGATTACAAAAAGGCCGGTGTGGTGTGATATATCGTATCTATTCATGAGCAAGCGTGAGTACTAGGTTATGTAGGTTTACGGTTCCGTCAAAACAAAGCAGCCTATTTCGAATTCAACTGGTGAATCGTCCGCATCAGATTGCGTGGCGTTCCTTACCAACAAGCGCAGGCCCTCTAGCGTCATTTCGGCATTAGGACACATCTATTTTAATTTAATCTCGTTACGAGCGCGACAACGTCTGTGATTAGCCACCGTGAAAATTGCTAACACCCATGAATAATATGTGGACGAAGTCTATAGCGTAACTCGGACCAGTCAGTAACCAGTGAAGCAGCGTTCACGACAGCCCTACGCATTATCGCTTGCGGGCAGTTTTCGATAGCTAGCTACTACTTTAGGTGTTACGCACAACTCCTTATGGCTGGCGTCCAACCAGTTGCTCAGTGCTGCGAGTGCGACCAAAGACGCAAGACGACAACGGCCGCCACGTACCCTTGAACATAGATAGAACTTTTTCTAGACCGTAACTCCAAGACAGTTACTTGCCTGTGGCAACTATACGCAGTTCCCTACTGTAGAACCATCTGCTACGATCTAGATAGTGAAACTTTGAAGTGTATTAGTTATTTACTCGATGTCCGCACGTGATACGGTATGTCGGGGGGTTCACTGCCAACTTTACTTACACAGAAGGAGACCTATCGTCATGATCAAGCTGGCGTGGTACGTTTTCTCTGTAAAAGCTCTGAATGGCTTGTGCGTACCGTTCACATAGATACTTCACATTAACCATCGTTTAGAAATTGGAGCGACGAATGGTCATTAGTGGCTACGTGCTATCTTAGTAATAATAATGTATTTACAACCCAGGCCATGAAACAGGCCATATGGTGATCGCAGTATTGAACGAGTAGAGTACCGAAGAACACGGCAATGCTTATTCCTTGACGCGGAGTAGGTGAGCATTTATTCTATATATTGATTCGTTTCATCAGCTAGCTTAGGAGTTATGATTGATATCGGAAACGGAGGAGTAAAGTTCTCTGGATGTTCAGAAAATGCATTTTTCCACACGAGACGAAAACGAAAGGCTAAAAGAGGAGTTTAAATCCAATCGCGCTCCCATCAGACGAGTAACAACGACAAAGAGAAACGGCTAATAGCAAGTAGACTGTATTTTGCACAGGACAACACTGCCTTCCTGTATATCTCTGGTTGAGCTCTGTTGAACATGTATTCTGTATGGTCCGTACTGAAGTACACGAGTGTACATGCACTGAACTGGCATACGAATACGCTTAAGCTCGTAACAGGCTTATAAAGCATGCGTACTACCATGAAAGTTGCTCATTATACCAATGATCATCATCACTTATATCAAATGTATTGTATTAGTTTATTATAATATATATTACTATATTCTATGAGTACTGTTAACCAAATAAACGGTCCAGCAAAAAAAGGTGGTCAAGTTGATCTCTATCGGGTTCTTTTGTGTTCTTCACGAACGTACACATAAGCAACGGACCGGCTGCTCATCTCATAACATATATAGGTGTCTCTCAACCGCACACTCGATATATATACGTATATATATTTAGATATATATAGAAATCATCTGTCGACGCTGGTGCATAGAGTCCGGACCACCACCGGCGTAACTTGCCTAGCGTATCCCGCTTTAAATACCCAGGTTGTACGTTGGTGACAGCAGACATGGGCCGCGAGTGACGGTTTGCTCGAAAATCAGCCTAATTCCGAAATTCGACGAACGAACAAAATCATGTTGTTATTTGCTATCGGCAAGCTCAGTCAATGTATAACTTGCTTTTCGGTAGCAAAGCCCTCGTTTCGGTGCTCGAGCCTCGATCAGCTGTCTCTTTCATAGGGTCATTCACAAAGCTGTGACAGAGACAGGCTAGGACAACGATGGTTCTACGTGTCCTCACCCACACAACGCATAAAACAACATAGCAACAACAACTGCGCGGCCGTGCGCGTGAGGATGAGGGTCTCTGTTTTTAATGTAAGTGGCGGGCATTTTGCGTCATGGCAGAGTGATGGACCTGCTACTGCAGCTGGCTGGGTTGCTTTGTCGACGTCTGCTAGCGCAAACCAAGCCATTGCCGCTACACTGCGAGAAGGCCACCGCTGTTAGCAGACGAGAAAAATAATTTGGCGCATGCGCGAGGCTAATACAACGACTAGCAGGGACGAAGAGTGAGAGAGATGGAGAGGGGAGAGGGACTTCGCGGGAATCGGAAGAAACATTTCGAGTGCACCGGGTTACCTGCGTGGATGTAAATGCTATGATCGCTGGCGGACTTCTACTACACGTTAAATTTACAATGCTTTAAGTATTAGAACATTAGACTCTGGATTATTTATATGAACTAATAATAGCCTATTTTATAATGATAATAAAATAATGAAGAGAGTAATAATAAAAGGAAGAGTACTAATAATGAAACTGTTTTAACGTGTACAAACATGCAGTGTCTTGTTTAAAAACCCTGTGTTCTATGACTGCTTCCAAGGAGCGGTGTTTGCCAGACAGTTTATATAATGTTCTTCATAAAAAAACCTAACTTCAATATGCGTGAAGAAATGGAAACATTTAGGCGTTGTGAAGACTAGAATTTTTACCGCTTGGCAAAATCGCGTACCTGTAAAGGAGATTATCTAGTGTTCAAAGCAGTAGATTCATGTACTTTGCTAAAATGGCACGTTTGTTCTCGTAATAAGAAACTGGCAACGAGGTTAGCGTAAAACATTCTAGTGTAAGACATTGCCCAATAAGAAATTATATGCTCACCCGCTCGGAGTCTGTGTTAGTATTTTCCGAGCCGAACGAATTGATGGAGCTTGTCTCTTCCCGATGAACTACAGGAGTAGCGGAGCTGTTCGCGTCGTGACCAGTTGCACTCGATGACGGCGTTGATGATGTCGTACTCTCCGCATCCATATCCCTAGTATTATTATTGTTATTTGTAAATTTTGCTACAACGTTCCATCTAGAACGACAACATATATATGATGAGTGGATGAAATTCGATTTTAAAAACTCAGTTTGCCGCACCTATAGCTGATTTGCGTATATCTGCATAAAAGATCTCACTGAACCAAAAACGTGCAAATAACAGACGATAGGTAAAATAACCTTTCAAAAATATAAGAATTTCAAAACGTAATCAGTTACTAACCTGCTCGTCCGGTGTGGATGAAGCTGCTTGGTGGTGCGGGACGAAGCGGCCGTGGCGGTCGCTGTGGCAGCTGCTACAAGCCTTGCTGTGTGTGGATGGAAGATCGTAGAATTGAAACAAGTTTCCTGGATCACTTGACGCAATTTTTTTACCCACTGCTGTTTTGCTTCAAGGTTTGCGGCCTTCAGAACAATGCGGTTTTCATTGGGACCTTGGGGCACGCTCCACACAGCCAGCTTTGTCTCATCCCCGCCTTCAATATGCTCCGAGATGCCGATTTCAGATGTCATTAAGCGACTTTTATATTGGTACCTCACCTTACCTTGGCCGTCCTTGATCTCTTTGGCGAATAAAAGGTAAAGCTCAAACAGGAACATATGACGCTCTCGCCCCTTACGAATCAATGCCCGCTGATCAAACACAACGAAGGCGTCTTGCAAGATCACATCACCTAGCTGCTCGAGGCTTAGCTGTTTGCAAAGTAACAAATGAAACGTTCAGTGTATTTTCGCAATACTCAGTGTGTTCAATTAGGATTTCGTCATTTTGTTACCTTGCAGCTAATTAGAACTGAGTTTCAACCATAGGTTGAAACCTGAAGACAGCTTAAAATAAGGTCATATATTTCTTAGATAGAAAACTGTTGGACAATTGAGTACTGTTCTATGCATTTTTTAAATTGCAACTTTTTTTGTACTATGTCACGAACTTATTCGTATGTCTATGTTCCGGCTTGGCCGCCATCTGTCGTAGAGTACTTAGCTTCGGCCACAGTTCAAAGCCTATAGCCTTTCATGAGAAAAGGTCCCGATAATCAATATGATCATAATGATAATGCTCATTGGCCGTAGAATATCGAAAGGATCTTAAAATCAGATGAATAACTCACATCGCATCCTTCTAGCAGAGACAGATGCATAACGTCGTTGGCCTTCTTAGGTACGCCAAGCATGACTTCGAGTCCGTCCTTGATTTCGCCCTGTTCATGCCCCTCACAGCATGACAGGAGGTCCTTGAGCAACAGCTGATATTTGGTAATGCGCTGCACGGGCTTAATTAGGTACGCCTGCAGAGGGTGAGCGATCGCGTACCTGTAAAGGAGATTAATCACATGAATACGGCAGCGCATTTTTCCTGTCACCGGCAGCTCTTCGTGCGATTCCACGAACTTGTACACAAAAACCCTGTGAGGTTAGCCATATTATTGATTTAGATCCGCGCTCGTCTGCTTCGGCAAGTGTAAAAAATGGTAATTCCTAGAAAGTGAACTTGTTCTAAACGTACCTTTGTTGAACATCTTCAAAGAACCCTCCAGCACACTGAATGAGAATCTGATTAGAGTCCGGCTTATTTTTACAGTATTTAACGTACATATCAAATTTGACAGCCCACGTCACGAAACAGTGTCCTACGTCCTCAGGTATGGTCTCATACTTTTCTAATTCTTTTAGGAATGTAGATTGGTGAAACTCCGAAATTTCTTCAATGTTACCAAACAGGATTGCCTCCTTTCCGCGTAACGCTTCTGGCTTCGAAATATTGGGGTCTCGAACCTCCTAAAAAGTTTAGACAGCGCAACCACAGTGAAAAGTTTGAATTGCCCCTCCTTCCAAGTTTGAATCAGCTTCTAATAGGCTTGCGTATATTGAGTTAGGCTTTGGTCAATTTCAACTAGATAAAAACCAACATTTCGATTAAACTTACCAAAAATAAGACTTTGTATCGTTTGAAGAGCTAACAGTTAGCTGTATGGTAATAACTTACCAAAAAATGCACACCGTTTGAAAAGACTTCGAATCTATGCAACGACATTACTTCCATCTATCTTTTTTTCGAAATTACTCATGTGTCTTTTGCCAACTTAGACAGAACGCAACTTGCAACTAGAAAGCATAATTTACTCCTCGCTGTCATGTCACCTTTTATTATACTAACGATTTTAGAGTTACGTATTCTTTTAAGGTATGCCATAATTGTCAGTTTATAAGAGATTCCTATATCAAAATCGACCTTAAGATAGGTATTGATGCACGTTTCGAGATCAGCGACATAGGCCCGTTCTGTCTGAAGCAATTCGGCCATGATGAATTCTTTTCGTCGGGCGCTCTTGCGCTTCTCTTCTGTGAGTTCCTTGGCGACGACGGGTCCTGAGCTGCCGGAATGCGTATGACCGTCTCCGTGCACGTCAGCGTCCGCCTCTTGTGCAAGTCGCGCTTCAAGGTTCGGATCCGAATGACGGGAGTCAAGCGATAGAACGTTGGTACTCCCGCCGGACCCGCCACTGCCTTCGCTTCCGGCATCGCCGTGTGCTGCCTTACCCAGTTTGTTCTCCAGGTTTTCTCTGGAAATATGCGGGACAACAGAGGCCAATGTATCGTTTTACGCGCAAATACCTATTTGTGTCTATCTTTTTACTAGAGAGAATCTTGTATTGAAGAAACGTGACCCAACAACTACAGTGCTCCGTGACCATGCATTAAAACTGCAGCCACAGTATTTTGCAGACGAGTTTAATTGTGTTTTAGATCTTGTTAACAACGATATCGCACGGATTTGAAGCAAATAATAACGTTTATAATATAAAAAAGTACACCATATATGAAGTGCTTATATTGAGTAAATAAAATATATATTGCAAAATTGTGCCGACAATGAAACCTTTGTTTGACTTTGAACGAGATGTAATGGAACTAAGGGACGCCATCAAAATACGTCGTGTTAAACTTGGAGTTTCTTTAATAAACTGACACACTGTTATGCACCAGCGTACAACAATGCTCGAATATTAGCGTATTTGATATATCGATCAATCTCTGTGACCCATAACAATGATTTTTCAAATAACTTCGTACCTCCATATACATGATCTCATAACCCCATATAGGGTGGCGCGGTGGACGAAACGTAATACCCGTTAGACAAAAAGCACAAGGAGGAGGTGGCTGCTATGCTAGACTCCGCTGCGGAGTTCTACAGGGATTTTTGTAATCGTTGTTCACGGCTATTGTGGCACAACAGCTAACAACACACGGACAGAGGTGAAGCACAAATTCGAAAAAAGCTAATTCGTCAACACGAGAAGTCCTGAGTCCTGACAGGTTCGTGCAGTCAACATCGTTGCCGTGAAAAAATGGTAGTCTGCAACAATTATTATGCCGAACACGACGACAACAACAACAAAGTCGAACCTCGACGCCGGCTTCCTGTGATGGTGCATCCACAGAACTCCTATATTCATTAACACGTACACATCAAATAAATCTATCGATATCTCATCTCTAAACCAAAGATATATTTTCTCTCATGTATATGTACTAACACGAGAGTCTTCTGCTGACTCAGTCAAAATTTCTCGAATAAAATGCATCTTTCCCTAAACTATGGCACCTTAACAGCGTCTCTTTGCTCTTAGCTAACGAAGTTAAAGACTCGAGCACATATGATTATTTATTTCATAGAAGCGTTACGAGTAAAATGATAGGATCACAATCATTCATGTTCTGATCTGTTCTGCTTAAGCAATTTTATCTTATACTTAATTTATTTAATCAGTACGTCTTATTTGTGTTAAATATCGTCTCGTCTCATATCCTACGTCTTTGTCGTGCTTCTTATAGGCTACTGAAGTTTTCGCATCAATATGTAGCCACATACGGGCATACAAGGCCAATACATAAAGGCTCCTGAGAGAGGCTGTGGTACTATTGGTCCTCCAATTAACAATCATTCATACAAATGAGCTCTCGTTATTGAATGAAGTTCGTCCAAATGTAGTAGATACACCAATCCGCAAACTCTATCTCAGAGTATCTCAAAGACATAAACCTTGGAAACGAAAAGTAAACATTTCAAGTGATGGATGCTTTTCCCCAAGTAATCCGTAAATAATTATTAAGCAATCTGTGGTTTTTCTTATTGCATTTTGCGATCGCAGGGGGGGGGGGGGGGGGTAGCTGTGCTTACGACAACTGCATTCGGAACGGGTGATATTCGAGACGGAAATTAGCCAGTCTGAACTTCTTATCTTGGACTGTGTGGTATCTCTAAATCTAATGAATATAACACATTACTGAGATGCAAATCTGTTCATTTTTTTAGTGCGGGGCATATTTATGCTAAGCAAAGTGCTTCACTTAAACGTGGATAAAAAACAATAAATAATGCTCATTAAGGAGCCGTCTCGAACACTGTAATACAACTCCATTACACTCCGAAACATAATGGACGTTTTAATAGTGCTTATTGTGAAACTTAAAGAAAATGTTCCAAACGAAGTTATGAGCCTGCTTTGGCGTATGCCACTTACTTATAATTTGCCATTCTTGTTGAGAAGTCTTTATAGCGATGGTCGACTGCATTTACCCAATCCTTGATGGAGCTCGCGTGGGGATGCCCCCGCTCAACAAGGTTGTCGGCCAATTGTAAAAGTATACGGACTTTTTCTCGCGTCTCCCGGGCGTTGCCCGTAAATTCATTATGTTCTGCAACGTCATTTTTAACAATAGTTAAGACACATGTCACTTCAAAGCAAAAATTGTCCCAAAAATAAGTATGTTTCTATAAAATAAAAAATGTTTGAGAAGGAAAATTTTATCAGATGCATTTAGCTCTGTTTTGTCACACGTCGTCCCTAAACAGATAATAGATCTCAGATAACAGATAATAGGAATTTGTATCACTTTTGTTACTCGTTTATTCTAGGTAGTTATTGTATTGTTAGCAAAAAATAGTTATTTACATCATATAATTAATGAAGTATCAGTAAATTAGATTGCAATCGACGATTGGTCGGGTACACGGCTTACAATAGTGTTACAATGCTGGCACGAAACTCAAATGGTGTTATCGGATCATATGAACGCCTGATTGATTATCCAATTACGTACGGCGAAGTGGCCCGAAAAGACTTCTCTATCTTTCGATTCTGTAAATGAGCTTCACTTGCAATATTTTTCCAAAAATTAATGTATATATCTAAGTTACTATAATTTTACGTAAACGTAATGTTGTTAAAACGCTGCTTGACTTACTGTGGGCGTTTTTAGTAGGCACAGAGGTTTGGTCTTAGGTCTTTTCTTCAAATCACCTCGGGAAGTGCTAGGTGATTCGAGTGCTGACCTATTACTACGCTCACTAGGCTTAACCTGACGACACCTTATTGTTTCTAAAATCACTGATTAACTATAACATACTAACCCTCTAAAAGCTTTTCGATGTCGGTAGCGCCTTTCCGAGAATTCAAGTACTGCTCACCGGTTTCCTCAATCCAGCCAATAGCCTGAATAGCGCTCCGTTCAAATAGACAGAACTGCTGGCACTGCTCGATACGCCGTTTCCGAGACGTCCAATATTCGAGCACTTTGTTCTCCTGCTTAAGCAACTGATCCATCAGCGCTTTAACTTTGGCTTCTGGCGTCCGCGAGTTGCCCGTCTGACCATAGTACTGCTGACAGCGAGCCGCGTATTTTAGGAACGTCTCAGCGTTACGGCGCGCCATAGTGCACGCCTTGAGGAAGGCCTCTTTTTTCTCCTGGTGTTTGCCTAGCAGCTGGCTGAGGAATGTCACTTGGTCCTGCGAGGTGTCCCCCGCGCTCAAGCAGAAGTCTTCATCCCGCTTGTACTCCCTCTCCAGGCTATCCAACACTGAATAAACGTGCTCGGCCGTCTTGAAGAAGCGGTGCGATGCATTGACCATGCGGTGGCGATCCTCGGCATGGCCCATCATTGAGTGCCACCGAGCGTCAACCTTCTCGGCGATGGCCTGGATCTTATCGGCCTGCGGGTCTGGTAGAGGCGTCGCTGCTCCGGTCACAGCTGATATCCCACCCGCCCCAGGCGAAACAACGTTGTGTTGTGAATTATGCTTCAACAGCTGCTCGGCCCGCTGTCCAATGTGGATGGCACTGGCGTGGGTGTTCTCTATTGCCTGCGTGAACTGCTCATGTTGACTTGCCAGCTGTTCCGCCTCCTTAAGGCACGTCGGCACTTGGAACGTTGCCATCAACATCGACTCACCCTGGTGGATCCAGGTGAGCACCTGATGCGCCTCGCGCTCCAGTGTAGCGACCTGTACTGCCATTTCGAGGCGAGCCTTCCTACTCTCGGCTACTCCCTCTAGTCCAGCGCGACGTTCATGTAAGAAACCCAGGAGATTTTGTAGCCGCTGCCTAGCATCCGACTGCTGATCAGCCGCAACTACGACGCCGGATGACTCCAATAGAGCCGACAGCTCTTGGCCACGCTGGATCACCTGCATTAGATTGAGGAAAAAAGAATAACACTATACTGAGGACAAAAACAACGTAAACTCAGATGAGCATGCATGACAAAGTTACGCCCGTTGGTTAAGTACTGAAACGTCGTGAGCCATTGGCTAAAAAGATTCTGAGTAAAAAACTTTTTGTGAACTTAAAAATTAATCTGGAATATTGAGAGCTATTTACGGATGTCGATTTGTCTGAAGGTGCAGGAGCTTCACGTTTGGTGGATCCAGAAATACTTTGTCTCAACTTCGGTTAAACGAGTAAGATAAAAATTGTTTTTTAAAGTTCCACAGACGTTCGTACTCCAGATTTTTACGACACGGAAATAAGCTATCATTGAAATGGCAGCACATTACAAATAACAGTAACACATGGAAACGAAAGTACACTCCGTAACGTTTTATATTGAACGATCTAATATATATGTTTACTGAAACGGATGCACAAAGTGTATAGTTAATTATGTTCCTGGTTTCGGTTGGCTTTAGGTATATGACAGCCACCAATCGATTGTTTAGTCGCTATGCGCCACTGGCCGACCCTTGTGTAAATAGAATTGTGAAATCAAGTTTGGCATGGCAATTGATAGGACAAAGGGTTATAGATAGTCCTTACCTGATAGGTGGTCTGCGTAATATGCTGCACGCTATCAGCGTGCAGCTGCGAGAGCTGTTCAGCCCGCTCTAAGACGCTACTTGTCTCGGCGTGCTTGAGATCCTCAGACCACACTTCCATTTGAGATGTTAGGTGAGACGCGTCCCGTTCGAATAACCTAAGAAGGTCAAAATAGGTGTCACGAGATAATAGTAAAATGCTTTTCAGTGAATATATTATTACTAATTTTCCAGCCGAGCCTATATATATATATATATATATATATATATGAAGGGGATGAACTAAACGCGCGATGATGTGGCACCGTGTCTCGGCACCCCCGACACCATATCGCTATAATCGGTGGGCCGTCTACCCATTATCCTTCGTGCCCTACACATCGGCCAATTGGGCAGGTCGCTAATAACGACTAATCGCTACTAAATGGATATGTGTTTCGGCTAGCTTTTGCGTACTATAGATAAATTAAATATCTTATTACCTCTGTTTTTTTAATAATGACAAATGCGCTTATGATACTACAAGATTTTATGATTCTAAATTATGTTAATAATTAATTAACTAATTAATTGTTGTATCAGTAACTGAATTATTTTCGTTAAAAATAACTGCTAGAAATAAACTGATTTTTACTTAAATTTAAAAGAGCAATTACATAAAAAGGAAGAACAAAATAACACATTTTTAGTCGAAAAGGTGATTTTTGTAGTAGTATAATAATGTGACTCTCTGTAACTATACCGAAATAAGCAAAACTAGAGCTCAGATACGTGTATGTTTTCGACTTCGTTAAGGATGCCACTCTATTACCTTAACTGCAGACAGACGTCGAGTTTAAGTTTGCGGGCGGCCCAGAGTTCCTCCATTTCCGCGCGAGTCCTTTGAAGTCGCTCGAGGGTTTCTAAAACAGGCGGTAACGATGATTTGTCGTTTTCGACTGTCATACCCAATCCGCGTAATTCTTCTACCAGAGCCTCGCCCTCCTCTGCAGAACGGCCGGTCAATCGAATCCACGTCCCCCGAAAAAAATGAAGCAATCGAGTGAGAAGTCAAAATAGATAATTAACAAAAAAAAAAGAACCAAAATAGAAGGCTACAGAGCTCTGCGGACATTCTAACTGTACGTTCTAATAAAACTATACCATATTTTTGTGAGCATTTAGATGTCATACTCCTACGTTTTTGCGAAACCTGTGACCTAACTTTCAATATCAAGAACGATTAGCCCACCTGTATATTTATGTGTTCATTATGTATCATATTCCACCTATTATTTATGAAGTTCAACGTTTAAAAATGATAATTTCCCCGCATAGTGCCCTCTACGAACCGATAGTTGAGTGCACAGCTTCAAGGGTCGTGTCCCGATGTTGGGTGAACTGCGCGAGTAAGGCCTCGGCTGCCTCCACCGTATCGGCGACTCGATCGCTCTCCAGATCTGGTCGAAGTTCCTCGAACCAAACCTGTAGTTCTTTGTCATGCGTATAGAAGACGACGGCCAGCTGCAACAGCTGGCGTCGTTGCTCCACGCGTCGAGCGAAAGACTCGATTTGCTGTTGAAGTTCGCGAGCTTCGGCGAAGATCTCAGCCGCGTTGCACTCGCCCGTCTGCGCCAGCTCTTCAGCTGCGGACAGCAGCTTTTCAGCATTCGTATACGTGTTCTACAGGTTGAATGAACGAAAATACGAGAAAAAAAGAAACGATCAAAACTGATTTGACCATTTGTGGAAGATCATTGCTACTTAAACGGAAAAAAACATGGTAGTAAACATACGAAGCAGTTCCTCTTAGTCGATGAAGAACAGAGCCATAACAAATAATAAAAACAAATTAGGTTTTATGTTAGATTTAACTTTAAACACAGCGTTCTCAAAACATGTATCCTTTCTGTGTGTCAGACATATCTTATTCAAGAAGATGAGAAATATTTGTTTTAATTTTTAAACAGCATCAAAAAAGTGGGGGACGATCGAACTTAGCATTATTAGACCTGCACCACCAGGCTATAGAACAACTAAGGTTATAAAAACAGTAGGTTACTGTTTTGTATGCCTAGTGGTGCATCTGATACGATAATGGTATCGATTGCAGAAATGCTTACTATGGAGATAAATAAGTAAATAAGGTTTGACAAAAAAATACATATACTTACTAAGACTTTAAAAATAGGCATTCCCAACTCAAAACAACCCCTGGTGTAGTTTAGGAGGTTTCTTATTCTAGTCAGCGTGGTTTCGCTCTGCACCTCGACAAGCACTCTCTAAAGAAATAAGTTTCTTGTCCCAACTTGGTGTTAATTTCAAAACTTAATATTAATTTGATCGGTTGTGAACCAATGGTAGCAGCTTCTTTCTGCTTTTCATGTTTCGGAGCAACGTCGCATTGGGTGTCTGCAATCACCAAGATGGCTACTAATATCATCAATAAGATATATCATCCTCTGTATGTGTAAAGGCTGTGTTGCACAATTAACGCTTTCAACGTGTGTTTAATGACAAACTATGTTCAAGTTACTTTATGGAAGAAGTTATTAGGGTTTAGTTAATTACGAAATAGCTTGCGGCTGTTCGGCGTTCTCTTTCGTAAACGAAGTACTTTAAATACTTTTGGAAACGAAAAATTTAAATAAAATATGATCAACAGTATATAGGCGCGGACTGAAGCTACAGAGGGGCGCTCCGGTCTAACTCTCGAAAGTTGACTCTAATTTGGCACCTTGCGCAGTTACCGTTGAGAATTTCTGAGTATTATTTTTTTGGCTTGATGTGACCATGTTATGAAACACATGCCGTGCGTTAATGGATTATGCTCACTTAGGTAACTGGAGTGATGATTCTAATGGGTGACCGTTCCTGGGCTTACGGTTAGAGTAACTGCACTAATATTTTCTCAAGCCTTCTGTGCATACAATATCTGTTACTTTACAGAGCAAGGCAAAGTGCACCAGGTCATTCCAGTCTATCTACATGACTGAAACTCTATAACCGTCTGCCTGTCTGTACAATGGTTGCAATTGGGTAGGTTATGGGTGCCTAGAGTTTTATCCTGAGACGGTCTGACCGGAATAATACTTTTTTCTCTAAAAAGTCGAGTTTCTTTTTCGTAGATTATAATGTTAACTTAGCAAGATGGTCGACTTGCGCGAAAATTGTCGAGAATTTGTCAATGGTTTGTTTTGAAAAGTTGTTTGCATGACTCTTGCTTTCGAATGGTACAATTTATCAAAATGGGTAGACAGGATAAGGGCAAGAGGTTATTAAGATTACAACAGTCTTCCGATTGCAGAACAAAACTGACTGTAGAGCGATACTGGGTCTAAAATCAGACTTTTTCAGCCGCATGCACAGCCGGAGGTTAAATAAAATTTATGTGGCATTGACTCGAAAGAATAGCTAGGATATTCTTGTGAGATCATCCACCAGAATAGCAGATCACTGTTGGCGTATAATAATAGAATAATTGCGCAAAACAAACGCGATCACTGGCCCTCAGTGAGAAATTGCTCAGGTCAAAAAAACATGGAAACAGGTCTCCTAGAGAACCGCAACCGGACGTTTTTAAGACGTATAGGTCTGGAACAAAGTAACAGCTTATGTTACGAATTGAATGCAACACAGATGTTTGAAGAGACTGATGAAATAAAGTCGTTGCCACCTGGACTATTAGGACGTTTTAATGGCGGAGCTGAATGACCGGGAGCAAAGTAACTGCAAGAGGATAGATGTCGCTGATCGAATTACTATGGTCGGAACTTGAACGGTCTAATTGTGAACGTATTGGCCACCAATTGATAGCGCGAACCAAGCGTTTCCATTTAGGATGTTGCCTGCGCGACAAATCTCCTTTTATCGTTCAGATTTCTTTGCACATGTATATGGAGGACTTGTAAAAGTTGAAGTGACCTACATTTTGATAAGATTTTTAGGAAGAAATTTTCACAAAATACCTACATGAAAGTCAACGAAGGGAGACACTTGTTGCCAACGATCGGTGAGCTGAGTAAAAATGCTGTACATGTTCCCATAGCGCATGTTTCGGCGCAAAAAAAATACCATCAGGTTGTATTGGTTTATCTGTGTAACAGTGGGATGAAAATAAATTCTAACATGGTTTTTAGCAAAACAGCAATAAATTCTAATTGGAAAGCCATGGCTAAATGTAACGTAAACAAGATACACTTATAAACAGTTTGATGAAACAGCTCTCGAAGGGTAGCGATAACTGTTTGTGTATACATTAAGTTAGACGTAACGGCAAAAAGTAAATAATTTACGCTCAACACGAATCTGTCTAGTATAGTATATAGATATAAATAGTATGCCTTCATTCTGTTATCCGTTGCGTACGCAGCGATCCCGTCCATTTGCTAAACTGAGAAATGTATATTGTAATAACGTTTACACACAGTTCGAATTACTAATACTACTTTGTACAGAAGCAATGATAATATTCACGAATTATTCTCGCTACTTATAGTCAACATAGCGATTGTGCGCACCCTACCGTCAAACAAACTAGTTAAATCCCCTGATAATGTATATATATATATATATTTTAGGATAATGAGTTTCGTGTAGGTACCTGCGCCACATCCTCAAAGTGTTCATGGGCCTTCTGAAGAGCTCGGGCTTTCGCGAGGTTCTTTCCGGTGCCTGGGTTCTTCCTGAGAAACACCTCGCCGTGTTTTTCAAGCCAGTCCAGGACCTGCCGGACGTCCTCTTGAAACAAGCGCAGCGCGAGCCGCTGATGGAGCTTGAGCTTTTTCTGGTGCCAAGCGCTCTCCAGTGTGCGATGCTGCGCCAGAATTTCGTGAATCACGCTAAGAACGTGCTTCGCACCTTCTGTGTAGTCCGCTTTCCCTTTGCCCTGACCACTGCTACCATCTTTGCCATTCTCTAAACAAACGCATACGCGCCCAGAGCGAAAATATATGAAACAAAAAATAGTTAATGACTTCACTAGAGTGGAACAGGTATGCAGTATTTGTGATTCTGTAATTTTGAAGCCAGGGATATGAACATCTGTTGGTCAGCTGTGATTACGGGATATAACCAACGATACTGAGTAATGTAGTCTTCACCTTGCCGCAATTAGAAATACATATCTGTACACTTATACAGTTAGTCCCGTGTACCTGTTTAACTTACCCGAGCGATCCGGTGGATGGCAGACTTGTACGAGGTGGTTGAGCTGATAGAGGAGCTTCTTCGACGCTGAATGCACCTCGGTATAGCTCTGACACATCGAGTCAAACACATCCTGATGTTCCTGTATCTGTCGCTCTAACTCAGTCACTTCCCGAGAAATCTGTTGGACCTCATTCGCAGCTTGCCATATGGGCACGTTGGTCAAGTACCTGGTGATGGCCGAAAAAAAGTTCAGAAACGCGAGTACACATATTACTAATATCTAAGAAAATAGTCACCATATTATGTAATCTAGTGGGGGGGGGGGGGCTGTATTTCAATCCAGTGCGATCTCGGTGTTAGAATTTGTCTGTCTTCACTATTTGCTATTTTTATTCGATATTCATTATTATGATGATTACTATTACTAGTGCTTTATGGTATGCTAAATGGGGGCACGAACTTACGCCTGAGCTTTCTGGTGAAAAACAACTGAAAGCGCCAATACCGCTGTACGTTCCTCAAGCCAAGAAGCAAATTCCTTCCAGGCTCGATCGAGCATTGAAGCTATTTGTTGGACCGCGCCAGCTGCGTAATGGCCGCTCTCAATCAGGCGATTACCCAACGTAACTACGCGTTGAATGTTTACGTAGACATCCTGTGTTACGACAAAAGTCATGTATGATAAAGCGAGATCAGAAACGAGTAAATTATTAGTACAGTTAATTAATGCAATCACTTAATTGCCAAATCAATAATTTCGATTATATATATATAACCTATAAAAAGTGTTTACTAAGACTGTTTGTTTTGTCACATCAAGGAAAAAGACTAGGCAAAGGAAGCGTCACGATGAAAAATAATTTGCCCCAGTGTGTCTAGCAACGATCTCTAAAATGGACCAAGTTAACGCCGTTCAAGGCAGTAACAGTCAATTTGTTAGCGAATTATTTCCCCATGATTATACACATGTTGCATTTTGTATAAGCTTTCGTTAATTACAGCGAAAAGCTACGGGGCGTTCACTGATCAGACCGATCCTGTTCTGTGTCAGGACGTTTGCGCACGTGCAGCGTATACTGACACGTATTTATTCGAGCACGTACCATTGACGACACAGTAAAATGTTGATGCTCTTCCTGTAATGCTTTCGCGTCCTGAATAGAGTGACCAATATCCATGTAGCCGACGAGAAAGAGATCTCGGTTGTGACCTATCCAGTCTAGCATTTTTTGTGCGTCGCTTTGGTATACTGAGAGCTGGAGACATTGTTCAAGCTGAACCTAAGAGTAAAGGGTTGAGCATCACAACGTTAATGCATGGATTATATTTCAAGAATGAATTTGGCACACTATTTATATAAACGAGCCTAATACAGAGTTTATTTTAGATTACTATCATGTTATTGAAAATTCTGCTTGTAATCCAGACAAATCGGGCTGGGTCAGACACTTTAGCGTTTCCCCTACGACGGATGTTGGGAAAGCGTAGCGAAATGCTTCGTGAATTAACTCATCCTCGTCACCCGTCGAATACTGCTCACTGCGTTAATACACTATTATCTATAGACATAAAATATCAAAATGTACGCTAGCAATACGAATTAATCTGGAAAAAATTCTCATAAGTCGGTGTCCACGAAAGAGCATCGTCGTCAAATAATTAGACAAAAACATCTAAGACCAAGGTCCAAGCTCGCGTCTCCGATGCCCTTCCGGCGCTAATCGGTCAGACTCATCCGCTTTTGCCCAGACAAAAATACCACTATACATACTATCAATAAACTAATTATTACAGGCAGATTAATTGCAGTCGATTGGGACCATAACTTCAAATGAACAATTTTTTTTTCTGAAGAATATATTGAGCTGCTTGTATGTTATGCTTAAGTATATTACAGAACATTCTTCGACCGGAGTAATTTAGCATCAAAGAGAAATTCTATAACAGAGGAAACGCGATAGGTCAATCTTGTGTTCTATCGCTGGGCACACTCGTTTTAAAAGACAATATTGCAACGTACTCGTGTCTCTAATACTGTAATTAAAGTTTCACCTTTCTAACGTGCCACATCTGGAGCACGTGTTGTCGTGTGACACGCACGGTATCAAGCATTCTAGATATCTGGGGGCCCATTTGAGCAAGGTCGGGATTCGCGTCCCCTAAGGAGCAAATCACCTGTTGGCCTTCGTGGCCAACTTCATCAACTGGCACTTGGAGAATCTTTTTTTTCGCCGCAACGTGTTCCTCCATCAGCTGTTTAGCGCGTTCAGCATCATCTGAAATAGGATTATGACAGCGGCATAGAGACCTATTATTTCTTCTTTACTTGACTTAGCCGGCTATTATGAAATACATGGCTAAAAAAAACAACATAAAACCTAAATGTTTGTTTTCTGCCACATATTCAATGTTGGGGTTTAAACTCTAATCACTAGACTTCGGTTAACTTTGTGTGTTTTGTAATGAAATAGGTTTCGGTAGTTTGACCTAAGTAGGCTCTATTTTTCAGTGTCATCTGGGTATCTACCGCTGCAACAGCACTCGGTGTCACGCATGTTTAGTGCTTTTAGGTTTCCTAACGTTCTCCGTATCTAAAAATCTTTCTGAAGATTATCTATCTGGAAGCTTGGAACTTCAAAGTTCAGGTATTGAATTTGGTTAACACGTGTCTGTAACACGGATCACACGCCAGCTCGCTTGCCGTTGTGTCTAAAAGCATGCGCATAAAGTTTTATTTCACATCGAGATCCTTCTATGAGTACCTGTATAATTTTTTTTGACTAGTTCTTGCTTCCAACCATCCAAACGTGTTAGGATATCCTGCATTTTCCAGAGGAATCCCTCAAGTGCCATACGTAATTCGCACCATTGCGTATGGTCGTAAGAGAGTGTACCACCGAGATCCGAAGTTAGCTGTGAGTGATCGATTATTCGCGGTAGAAATTCCGCTGAAATCATAGTCGTCTAAAAAAGAAATAATAGGTTTTGCATTTAAAAATTATAGTCGTAAATTTCCTATATAATCATGTCATTAACAGATATCTGTCATAATCACCGAGAGACTCGCCAGTGAATAATTAGCTTTGTATTAATGGCTGACAGCAGCATGACGAAAACATACAAATGACAAAACGTTTATTTTCTGTACAACTTAACTTACTGAACTTTTTTTCAGCACTGATCCTCAATTTTACAGAACCACTTAGATTCTAAGTAGACAAAAACAACGTTGTCGTGGTCAGCTGTTAGAAATAATTTCATGGGCTCGGTAAGCCTCATTTTCTCGACGAGTAGAGAAAAATATTATTCTTCATTGAGCGCCGTACTGCCTACCGAAAATTCGTGATAAATATGCTATTTCTCTGATAAAAGGTCAAAGCACAGTTATTGTTGGCTGACTCTTGGCGCGCTAGCCGGAACAGAAAAAAGGCACCGTTCCTTCTGTGTGAATATGAAAGTAGGCGAAACTGAATGCAGAATCAAAACCGCTTAGTTTACCTATACTACGGTACGGACCGAACGACTATAATATCTTTCTGTTTTGTCAAGTAGCGACATTTACATGCGGGGGAAACAATTGTTAGCAGCGACGCACTTGCAGTGCGCGGCTGGCTTCGACATTATGTAAACAGTCACAGCGCTCAGTCAAATACATGAATCCAGAATACCTCACGTACCAACATATCCGCTGATACGATATGTATATCATTAACAAACAAAATAATCGTAATAATGTAAAAAGAACAGATGTTCAGCGTATGAATGCACAAATATTATCGTCTAATCACATCTATATATATATACAAGCGTTAATGGACCAGCAAAAAAAAAAATTATGAAACTTGTCGCTAGAGGGATCTGCACAGACGTGTCATTAGGAGAAAGGCGAGAACTTACTCGAACTGAGGTAATATTTATACTTACTATACGGGAAAACTAGTTCGTTTACTCAATAGCCATCACAGTTCCATGATTTTATTCAGTTCTCTAAGCACTTCTCGATACACTTTCATGCATCATTCGCGTTGCAAACAAAGTTATGGATGTGCAAAAGGGTCTTGAAAGCCGATCACTTGCTTCAATGCAGACAAAATAAAAGTTAACCCAGATACACCACATGTATGTATAGATATATGAAAAGCAAAGTACACGATCGGCACTGTACAGGCTTCTTTCACTTGAACTTTTACCCTAAACGCGATCAATCGCAAGCGATACACGCTTAACATAAGATCGCTGAAAAAAAGATATCTGCAAATAGAAACAGACAACGAAGTACCTTCTTGGGATCGCATCCTCATATGGTGGGCTAACGAACCGCAGATCTGCAATTGAATTTTTATCAAATACCCCAAAACGGTATGAATATATCTCATGATGTAATCAAAGGTAGACCAAGCTCAGTTTCTTAGTTCTATGAATACGATGCAACAAACGCTGACTAAATCACAGGGAAGCTTCATTGTATGTTCCCCAACAAACGTAGAAATCATAAAGCGGTTGAAGAAGGAGAGGAAATATAGACTGACATTTAATCGGATGGCTAGGCGTAACGGGGTAACTCTTCATACTTGCGTAGTGTGATAGACGAGTAATATCATACAACTGAGCAAGAAGAAATATCGCACCTTCTATAAATTTTATTCGTATATGCCTTTAGAGACGACTGACGACATATTCTTAGAATATATTATGAGAGGCTGAAGTAGCCTTTATGCGACTGAAATCGAGTTGAAGTCGATCGATAATTCCGTAAACCCGTCGACATAGCTAGATCAATTACCGGCGGATACAGTCAACGAGACAATCGGTGAGCGGAATAGATTTCTTTTGAGGCACCTGCTGGCGCCTCCCTTTTTTCGCAATACGTTCTCGCCTTTCGGTTGTTGTATCTTGCTGGTGCAGATACTTGTCAACCGATAAATTAGTATGTCCCGATCGGTCTAAGCTAGCACAGTCCCTTGAAGCATTCTAAATCGACGGAAGTGCTCCTATTTTGATACGTGACAAGCTCCGCTTGCCTCACTCGGAAGGCAAAATTAAATACGGAAGTGTCGACGAACAAATAGCAATGAAGGGGACAGCCAAGGTTACTGAGGTATGGATCGGTGATGGACCCCTGCATCGATTCTAGACTCATTTACTTGCTCCCTGATAGCTCAGTAGGTAATGTATTCGGACGCTAATCATAAATACGCGTTGTAGTCTGGTTTCGTGCTGGAAAAGCTGTTAGCTATTCCATTAGCTAGTCGTCTGGTGGAATTCCTAACAGCGATATCGGACGTAACACTAAAAGATTGAGAACCTCACTTACTTTCTGCGTAATGGTTGAAGCACGCGCTAATAAAGGAAGCTCGACGCGTGCCTGAATCACTTTGCAAGAAAGTCGCAATGAGGTACACAAAATGCAGGAAAGGATATTTTATTAAAAATCTGCCGATCACCAATTGCTCGAAATAACACAAGACAGCGACAACAATAAAACTTTGTTCGCATTCTGTTTAGTGACATACTATTACTATATATAAAGAAGTTTTTTTTACCAGACAGTATTATTTCTACAAGCTTAAAAAAGTAGTGCAGCTCAGCAGGTTCAATAATAGACACGGGCCTAATGTCGTCCCTACGATTATGATTATTGCCTACCAACTCATGGCAGTGTTACTGTGAATGTCGTTTGTTACCGCTATTTTGTAGACGTTGTTGTGAAAAAGCTTCCATAAACTTTTATAGTGAACGCAAAGCAGTATCTGGGCTATTTAATTAGAAATTGTATACCTTTACGCGCTGTTAGTTAGAAAATTTACGCACATATTTCTGTAGTACGGTATTTTCGGCTATAAACTTGCATAAAACAACAGATGTTTCTTTGTGAGGCGTTGTAAGTTTAAACTGCATATGGATTATTTTTGCGCGGACTGTATGCACTTTCAAAGTGCGCTGCCAACAGAAACTATTCCACAGATACGCTAACATGTCTAAATCGATTAAATCAGACTCCCTTAAGATCTGTAAGCAGACAGTGCGGTCTTCGAGCCGCATTCTCGGGTCGAGAATTTATGAAATAAGTAGTCGTATAATGACTGATTTCTTATCGTGCAAAATGAAAATACGTACATGTAAAGTGTTTCGGTATAGATAAGATGCCTGGAAGGTTATAAAAATCTTTACATATCAAGCGAAGTTTTCTATAGTTTTCTGTTAAATCGCGTTAAGATCCCCCCCTATATTTCAAACGGAAGAAAACTAAAATCTGGAAGAGATTTTCTTTCGGGACCTCAGACTTTTTCTTGAAAGCTTAGCAGACGTTTTAGACTCTAGCGAACCTTTGGCTTCTTTCGGCTGGCTTTTTAGGATATTTTTTCAATATATAAGTATACCAGACTGTCCGAGTAAGTATTTGTTAAAGGTAAAAAAAAGACGAATGTCGCATGATAAATTGCCTTCGAAATTTTACTATAGTTGGGTCACTTCTTAATATCTTTAATAATCCAGCGAATAATAAACTCATAAAAAAGCTTGTTTGTTTAGGATTTGTATTCCCAATAAAGTATTCGTTTTAGTAAAAACATAATAAACCTAGCTTGATTATTTTACCGAGCTTACATCAACATAACATTACTGGCGTGAATGGCGTTTTTTTTTCAGTGACCTTTACATCAGCTCTTCGTTGACCTAAAGGTGGGAACCAACCCAATTTAGTATTATTCTAATTTTGATTTCATAACAAGACAAACGTAGATGAACAACAAAAGGTAATTAAGTAGTATCAGCGATATATGCTCGAATGCCATAATTAGAGAGGCTTACACGAGCTTCGAGCCGAACACCGCACGCTCAAATCCTTACCTCGAGCTTCCATACCGTAGCCGATATAAAACTCTATAGATGGCACTTGCTTAGGTAAAAGCAACGGTTAAGTTCTAGTCTTTTTTTAAAAGGTCAGCCTATTTTCTAAAAGTCAGCAAGTAATCAAAATGAAATTAAAAATTTCATAGTCATCAGAAAAGCTAGCATTTTTTAATACAGCGAGTGTGGAATGCGTTACACCATATGCGCATGAGATGATGTTTCGTAAAAGCGTTCGCTCACACTGCAATGTTGATGGAGAGAACAAAGGCCCGCAAAATAACTTACCACTTGCGGTATTATACTTCATGTGTTTCCACGGGTGGCGCTACCTAAGCCTCCGTTGGGAAAAAACTTCACCACACTTAAGTTAGGAGAGAATCTATGCCATGTTCATAAGTCCTTTGAGAGACACAATCGTTTGCTTTTTGTTCAAAATACGTGAAGTACACGGTGCGAAAGATAAATGTCTTGTTATATGAGAGCGTATGTTAAGCCGCCGTTAAGGTTTGACTCTTCCAAAATATCACATGCGAGACTGGCTACCATACGATGACATCTATACACTGTGTGACGAAGACTAAATTCTCAGTATTTCGAGTGTCACTATATAGCAATCGTACGTCATTCCCTATGGCCCTTATATGGCCATCTCCTCAGCTGGTCTTAAATGTTATTACAGTTACTGCTGCGAGACGAATGCCATATTCCGGCCTCTTCTACTTTGGGTAAGAGAAAACTTCAACATTAAGCCTCGAAATGAAATTAAAAAAAAAAAACAAAAAAAAACTAGTTTATCCTGCTAATGGCTTAAAGCATAGGACTGTTTTTCACGTAAAACTTTATAACATCTGCAATCCCCACACAAAGTGTTGGTACAATTAAGCTGAGAGTGAATCGGATTCTGAGAACACTGGGAATGCGATCGTGCTTTGTACCATTTTTGTACTTTTAGCCTTCAACCCAGAGCAACGTAGGCTGGAACAAAAGCAGGGTGAAGCCACCAGATGAAAGTAAAGCCTGTGGTATCAAGCTATTCAATATTTCTAATTCGTACAATTGACGACCGAGTTGTTAACTTCGCCTATTTACCCATAGATAGTTCTGAAGGGCTTACAAAGAAACTAATTTCCATAAGTGACTCGAAGCGAAGCACAAAACATTAAATTTCTGTTACACCATGAAGATAACTCAATTAGAGAAACACTCTAAAGAAACCGGGTGGCCAGATTCCTTGAAATATATACTGTAAAATAAAAGATCAATTTTAGCTTTAGCCTCAACGGTGGTATAAACCAAAAAGAAACTTATGGTACTATCGTCGCTTTTTCACGGGTTATCTAGCTTCAAACAATACCTACAACTGTCTCAATTCCCTATAGTAAACCGGTGTATATAGTTCAACCAAATACCCTAATAAATAGCCACTAGCTAGCCTCAATTAGTGTTTCAGTAGCGTGAGTTAGTAGCAGTGTCGCTATAGAACTGAGCAAAACCGTATCTCCAAGTCGACCCTTCAGCTGAGCGCGTTTGTCGCCTTTGGTCTGGTTTCTTCCTTGAGTGCCTTAGCCTGTAGACCTATCGCGATGAAATACAACCATCCGTTATTTATTGGATAAGTTATGCAAACAGATTAAATTGGCCTGGAAACATATTCGACTTTATCTATTCCTTGTTGCTGTATTAGCAACGGAGGGACTTTCGCCATTTATATAGCCAAGTGGAGATCTCCTCCAACCTGGCAGGAGTACGGTGTTCACATAACCTCGTCGCAAAAGGGGAACGCTTTGTATTGTACGTACATATATTTTTTAAGAGTCACTTTCATACTCGCGTTATGTACTCGACATTGGCAATTAAGCACAGTCTTTGATTTCACAGGCACCTTCAAAGCGCCCAGTTATTTCAGGCCCTTAGCATTGGTCGTCTTTTGGTCATAGGGACACGGAAAGTTGCGATATAGTCCCTGCAAGCAATTTCGTTGCACAATATAGGATGAAGCTTCGTGTAGCGACATTTTACGTAATTGAACTTGAAACACCTGGCAAAAGCTGTTTTCATTGTCTACTAACTTTTCAGTGAATAAATTGAATAGGTTCCCTGTGGCACTAACATAGTCTTATCTACAAACTCCTAGTTATTGACGGGAAACCGGATTTCTTTTTCAAGTTTATTATATTCTAACTTTTTGCTATATTTGATGTACATTGAATCATCCCTGATCCGAACTGTGAGGTATCACAGTCTTAGGATCATCTATGAGGAGGCCCACCGTATAACTGGGTCCACCTTAGTCACCCCGCAAATGCCCGCCAAAGACGTTTCTATCGCGGATTGCCAGCTTCGAAGTACTCACTGTTGATCGTTAGTTGTTGGTTAGGTAATTACACCGCTTTGCTGGGTTTTTCTTTGGCACGTTGTGTGGTAACACTGTACCGCAATGCCTTCGTACCAACGCTGAAATTTGTACTACCGATAGCCGTTTATTCATAGCTCATGCGCTCATAGGTTTATTTCAAACCACGGCGCTCCTCACGGCGTCGCAACAATATGCTATTATAGCCAATAGTGTTATGACTGGCTCATTTCATCGTCTGTTTGTATAGTTAGATGACTCAATTAACTGGGCTATGAACGACCCTTACTGCCAAATATTTTTGGTACAGATGCACGATGATAGCACGGTTATGAACGAAGTTCAACACGTTTAAATCTGTTACTCAGTAACGTAAACACTGATTTCGCGGAGTGTCTTTATTAGACGTGGCCTCCATGGAGATAGTACCACGTTTATGGTGATATCAACCTTGAAACACTTACATGAATACTTTGACATAAAGACAGATTAAGTTGGAATTATTTAGCACCAGTCTCGTGACCTGTTTCGCGTTATAAGCCTTAAATGAAATATTTGAGGGCAATGGATAAGAGGATAATGCATTAAATGTATTTTGAGATCTAGCTCTACAGTTGTTAGTCATGTAGACGACACGTCTTGTGATTTTTTCACATGTAATTTTTAAAGCAAAAGTAAAAAACTCATGCTTTCCTAAATGGCAATTGACCTAAGTGTCGGAACAGCCCATTAAAAACGATATGTATGTACTGCACACGCCCTCAAAAGTAAAACTTTATGATTGTTTTTAATTCCTTTTTTATGTAAGTCTCTGGTTACTTCGTTAGGCGCGAATTCTATTCTCCAAAAAATGAATGTTTCACACTTTTTTTTTTCAAAATCAAGGCCAACAAACTAACAAACATCTGTGCTTAATAAAGAAGCATTCAACTGGAGAATCGCTAAATAGTAAAAGTCTGTAACGACTGAGATCCGCTTGAGATGAACAGATTATCTTCTTCTAATATCGTCTCTTGCGGTTTATAGTCCCGTTCACAGTTCGCGTTCTATCAAATAGCATAATGAATAGATTGCGTATGTGAATGTATGTATCTACTAGCCCCCCCCTACAGAAATTATTGCCTTCTATCAAGAATGGCCTATATCGGTAAGCATAATTCGATGTTAACTCACGGGCTGACAATTAACGCGCCGTGTGATTTTAGGAAACGCATAGATGGCCATATGCAAAGATAATACACGTTCGCCCTATGAAAAAGCCATGAAAATACCACCGCCTGAAACAACGAACGGTCGGCATAAGAAAGTAACGAGGTGGGTGGGTCCTTGTTTGGCAGAACAAATAGGCCTTACCTCAAAGGTATACTTAGAGCTGCCCAGAGATGCTTTTTGCTTCTGCCAGAAGTTGTCTGGTTTAAGAATGTAGACGTTGTGCACTTTCGCGGGAAATGCCTCCTGTAAAACTTTCAAAACAGGTTTGACGCCAGCCCACGTCTGCTGGCCACGCATATCCACGATGATGGTAAAACCGCATGCCCGCGACTCTTCACTGGAAGTGACAAATGAGTCTTCATCATCATGCGAACATGGGAGAAAAAATACCTATTGATCGAAACTACTTTAAGCAACTAACCAAGACGAATGCTGGGTAAAAAGTTAGAAACTTACATAATTGCTTTCCAACTATGGAAACGAACGAGTAATAAACGTCTAACAAGCATCTAGAACAACACTGTGTGTCAATTAATAATATTTGACAAAAAAACAGAGGACTCGACAGTGTGGAAGGTACCTGGGTATCCCCGAGAAGTAGACGAGCACCTTCGTTATGTCCTCGGGGTTAAAACGCTCGAGTTTAGAGCCCGATGGAAAGGTCACTATGGGACCTCCATGCCGATCTCGACCACCTGCAATTAATGTCAACAGACGAAGACAATTGTTACCGATTCATTGTACTCGTTGGATTTTGAAGTAGCACTAAATAAAACTAAGCGATTCGAAAATAGTAGCGAGGTTTCGCAGGAGCATATATGAATCAAGGGATTCATATATGCTCCTGCGACGAAGGATCAAGTACATTCCAGCAACGGTTATTTGTGGTATAATTCGGTATAGTTGAATATCGTTTTTATATCGAGTCTTACTCTACATTTTGCATAGTCTATCTACTTTGCGCACTATCAACCAGCTTTGACAAAGATAGTTATATAAATGATATGCGAATAAGCGGCACACACACAAAGACAACTAGAGTGAATACAAAACCAAAACCGAGGCAAATCACGTAGGTACAAAACGGTTATTAAGACAAATCAATATGACAATCAAGTTTTTAATGGGGGAGCCACAGGTAGCTGGTATAATGTGTGGACGACCAAAAATGGAAAACGAGCACCCTTTGGCAGAGCCGCCAAAGCGAACCAATTCAGCATTGTTGTTCAATCTGTAGCCAAATAGAGCATTATCCCCCATATTGAATGTGGCAGATGCTTATTCGTGCCTGCTAGTTTAGCGGAATCCGAACAATATAGCAGTGCCACAGTCAACATCAATCTACCCTGGCGTGCTGCATAAAATGTTATCGTTATTCATCAATGAGTCGGAAAGCTTAAACCATTTATCATTTAGCTTAAGATTTTCCATGCGTTTGTGATAAGTAGAGAAGATAAGCTGCAAAAGCTAGCTTCAAGTGTCACTAACAAAGCTGGGAACTGATCGACCACAGCTAACTCTGCTTTTCGACATTTGTGCATGAATATACGAATTCACGCATCATAAACTGTGGCTAGATCAAGAAACCCGGACTACCATCGTGTAGATGTCAGCTTTCATTTTTTATTGCAAAGAATACACGATTCTTTAGCTTAAAAATACTAACAGCACCGAAAGTCGTTCAGACAATAATACTGTTAGGACCTGTCTGCTACCTGTAACGAGGTTTTATTTAACAAGAAATGAGGAACAGCCACCAACGCGAGACTGGCGTATAATAACAACAATATATAGCTTCAAGCACGGGCCTTCGGTGATCCGATGAATCATCCGAGCATGTAATATCAAAATGAGTTAAAATAAGCTACCGCTAATGATTTTTACTATGAGACAGTAGCGACTTTGTTAGCAGCTTCATCAACCGCTAATCGGTTTGGTAATGAGCAAAATGAGACATATAAAGAGCACAATGAATCTCACATTCTCTGGTATAAACATGGTTGATACGTATGTACATAACATGTGATGCACCGTTATATGGCCATTTCGCTCATTTCCCCTTCAAAGCAGTTCTATCTCAATTGATTCGCTATTACGCAAACCGACATTTAAGTGTTATGACCAATACATATAATTCATGGTCCTTTTATTCTGATAGCGCATTTCCGTATCTGTTCCGCTATTTTTTCGTATAGAAGGAAGACCCTTTCGTCATGCATTTCTTGCGTGTTATGACGGCGTCCCTATGTTCCTATTAAGTAAGCTTGCTAAATTGTAACGAATATACATATATGGCCGTTTTATACTCATAACGTCACAAGTATGCATCGTACTGGCGGTATCAAATACGCGATGTTCCGCTCTTAACAGGCATTATTAAGCGCTCAAAGTATGTCAAAATATATGATATAGCGAACCTAAGCCTAGGTCTAGCGCCTGAAGTCTGGAGTGATTTAACAAACCTTCAATGATCGTACAAGCGCCTGATAATAGAAACTAGTTACTAGTAATGGGTAAGTGCAAAAATCTGTGCAAAGACAGACATCATGTGGTGGTATACGTGGTGAACGCAAGCGAAACGGCAGATAAGTTGCACAGGTATCGTCACCTAGTGCACCGTTGAGAAAACGGGTGGTGCTCTTTGGTGGCCGTTGCCACTCTTAGGAAGCTATACCAGTGAAACTGAGGCAAGCCACATAAACAGTCGTGCAAAGGGAACAGTTGAAACAAGTTGAGAAACACGGGGCAAAATGACAGGCATAGGGGCTGGAGGCAGCGAAGCCCTTAATAGCGTGCGGTAGTTTTCAGGGTGGTAGCGCCTGTACAACAAGGCAAGTAATGGAAGCTGATAATAATGAATCATCAACTGTTCTGCGCACACACTCACACGATAGATAAATTCGCGCTGTGGGACAAAAAAGTGAACGCGAGAAGTATAATAAGGTAACGGGAGTTCATTTCCGCGAACGACCTTGCTCCATTAGCAATGAGCGGGTGCCCAAAGGTGAGTTTTTGGGTGGTGGTCACACGGGCAATGCCAGTACAGCTATATTGGTTAGCTTGCGTGCTCACGTGCACAAAAGAAGACGCTACAATATCATAGCAGCAGCCGCAATCTTCGTAATCAACCAGTTACAATGATCTCCGACATTATCAGGGCTAAGATGGAGGATACACTGTATGGAGTAGAAAGCAACAAATGAAGGAAGAAGAGCATTAACCGAGAGGACAAGGAAAAATGACGACGACGACAAAAACAACAATAACTGCAACGTAGGAATGAAACAGAAGATTGCTCAGAACTACGGTATTGCCTATTAGGAAATACACACTTTACTCGACTCGCACATGTTGCGCACCCATGTATACAGATAGCACTACCTGGCGGAAATCGTATTGACAAGCGTGAAACTACTCTGTCTATTCCCTTTGGGTAAAGACAAATCTGCAGTCAGAGTGCATGAATATATACACGATGGAGTCAGTATAGTACAGGCAAACAAGCCGTCAACAGTCTAGTCTATATTATTACTAGCGGGATGGCGACTGTTGCCGTCACTACTGAAGCTTACACAATCGTCATATAATGGACGATACAGCATTAACTCAACGAACCGCCCCTTTGCTTCTCCGGTCACTTTTCCCAACGAAAAGTCGGTCAGAATGTGCCATATAGACTTCGCAAGTCGCAGAACTCAAAAAACGCTTCATACGCTGGACAAACCAGGACGAATAAAGACCATGCTGTGAAACATGGCTGTATGTAGAACATTGCACGTGAATTCAGACAGACCTGAAGATACAAACAATTGCTAGTTTTAACCTAACCTGTTTACTATGCGCTCTTATTACTTCCTATGTAAAGGTAATTGCATATAAATGTATATTAAATAAAGGCATATTGCGGTAGTGTTCTTTAATAATAGTGATAAGAATAATATAACTCTGGTTTAAACTGACCCGCATGTTTGACAGCCTCGGCGGGCTAGTTGAACCGACTGGATTCGCATGTACGCCGTACGTAAAATTTGAATAAGAATCCAAGAAAAAATTCAAGATGAAAATCCGAGGAGTGATCTAGAAAACTGTTTAGAGTAGGGCTTTGACCTCGGCAAGGTGCGTGGGATTTTCTACGATAAGGAGCTACACATGCTATAATGAGAATACCCACAGAGTCGAGCTGCCATTTGTTAACGCAATTCTATGTATTTTTATTGTATGTAACAGCGCAACTATGTTAAAGTTCTGACGCAGGTCGTTACGAGTGTTCGTGTTACTGCTTCCAGTTGCACGAGCACATATATGAATAACAATTAGAATAGAAATGATCCATTTGTAGGTCCGCGGTGGACACTGGTATGCTCACAAGGCAGACACGTCGACTAATATATCAATGTGAAGCTGCATATGGTAATCTTTTTCTAGTAGTAATACCCGTGGATGATAATATGCCTACCATCTATCCATATGTATTATTGACGACCTTCTCAATGTGACAATTTGTTCTCTGATATCCTGTAAATAATTAACCATCAGACGGACGCAACATACTGCAAACCAGAATCTCTGATTTATATGGTAAATTAAAATAGAGTAAAAGCTTTTACTCTATTATGATATGTGATAAGGTAATGCCATTAGTTGAAACAGTGCACCAACTTTTGAAGTACGTATTAAGTGTCATAAATCGTAATCCACGCTATTGATCAACATGAAAGTATTTTCCGATTTTTCTTTTGCTAACAAATTCATATGTATGTATGTATATATATATATATAAATTACTGCCACTGATACCGTTTGTCGTCAAAGTGCCTTTCTTTGCTTATACAGACATACACTAAAGATGAGGCCGGCGTCAATCGACCGTCTGTGTGCATTCGGTATGCTTGCTTTCTTTTGCCCTCCTCGATAGCCCTGAGACATTTGTGCTCAGGACAGTGACACAAAGTGGCCCTCTGTTTCCTGGCTACCGTCTGATGACTCTGCATTGTTCCTGTTGAAGCATGTCTTCCTCATTATTGAGGGGTATCAGAAGCTTGCCAATACTACCGAGCTAATCGACTCGAGGGGAGCAGGAATGAAGAACAATAAAGATATGAGCGCAACTGATGTAATTTTTATTTCGGAAAAACAGCAGCATCGGCAGCGATGCCACAAGGATGGCACAGCTGAATTAGCATAAAAATATTACCGCTCTGCCTAACAATGAGTCTAGCACAAGGTAAATCAACGCAAAAATCATTCTATGATAACACTGCTGTCCTTCCTTGTGTATAGCAGAAACAGCAGCGGCTTGTATCTATCAATCAACACCAGTCTCAAAAATGTAGTCCAATGTCTGCTTCCTTCGAAATCCCGTTTCTCCTTCGTGTCCCGTTCTCTCTTTGCGCAGACGTAGCTTTAACACATGACGGAGTCATCAAGTCAAAGTCAGTAAGCCTTATTTAAAAACCTCAGAAGTAAACCGTTCGTGTAAAATATAACTGACTCTGACACCATCAACACTTCTGACTTCGAGTTTATTTTGTTTAGCATTCGATCACACCTGTACATCGTAACCTTAGATCATTTATGGTCTGTAAAGTCTGCATTTGATTGCAAAGTTAAAATGAGGTCAGCCATGGAGCTGTATATACATAAAATAATTACTGAATAAAATAATAGACGTAACAGGATTTTATTCTACACAATGAATATAAAGAACTGTTTGATAAAAATCTGTTGGATCCAGATAGAAAAAGCAGTTCACTTAGTGACCTACCCTTTTCTAAAGTGAAAAATTCAACAGGTAGCCCTGGCACCCGTACGGTTTTAGAATCGCAACGAAGTTTGAACGACATGTACTCGCTGGTTGATTGATTGTAATGTACTTCCTAATTCGCCGTATATTCAACGAATTTTAAAGAGCGACAAAACTACGCGATAAACGGCTTGAAATGTTTAATGGCATCACGGGCATTTTTAGGAAATCAACATATACACTCTCATTGCAGGATCTCAGTAGTACCAATTGTAACTGTTTACCCTAAGGGACGTAACAAAGTAATCATGAACGCGGTACTCTTCCTCTGTGCCATCAGATGTCTTAGATGTTGTGCACGCACGCACGAAATCTTTGTTTATCTCACACTTTACTTTGTTGCTTTCGCTATAATTTTGACAAAAATTATTTTAATAACACCCGACTGATAATCATGTTGCGATAATGACATATAAATCACTTGGACTTTAAGAAGTGCGTCGAATAACATCACCTTAATATCTCGGTAAATACATAGTTCTATAGTAAAGCGTTAGTAACATATTTAATCAAGCTATATAGAATTTAATTTCATATAAAACAACTCAATGAATACGGTAATTACTTGTACCGACATCAGATGTGAGAGCATTTCAGGTCGAAGACTAGCAAATAATTAGACCACATTCTCAGGAAAACATTTACTAAGCGGCATAGCCAGCTCGTGTACCTGTCGAATGCCTCCGGTATTTTGCGGTGGTGTGAAGCGTTAATTACTTTTATAAAAGTTCCTTGATAGATGAGGAAAATCCGGGAAAAATAGCGCGAGAAGTCGGAGCTTCGTGCATTATGAATGTCGGGAGTGAGCTTTCTTTCGAACATGTTAGCAGGCGAATTTGTCTCTAAAAGTCGAGCCGCGGCCTTTACGAACCAGCACACGATACCCGTACGCAGAGTGCGTGGGAAAAAAACAGGGACGGATCGCAGACCAAAGCTTTCAAACAAATTTCCAGTATTTGTAACTCGTAATCTTCAAATTTCTATTGCTACCTAATTGGGGATCAGTGTGCTGCACTCGAACTTGTTCCACATAATAGAACGTAAAATTACAAAAGATTATTCAATTAGTGCATAGTACTTATATCTCTCTGTAGCAGGATGACCATGAATAAGAGAGCACAGCGAAGATGTTCTAAATGATGAGACTATATTTATTCTCTTAATTTAGTTTAAAACCTAATAACCTAATAGGAAAAAAAAGGATTAAAGAAATGAAGCGAGTGACTAATCAGAATGCGTTTGAAAAAAGCAAATAGTATCAACGTCTCAGCAACGCCGTTACTTGACGCAACATGTCAATTAAAAAAAATCAACGTTTTCCCATATTACGTGTCAAGCAAACGAAAATTGCAAATCTGAGAATAGAAGAACAAACAAATCAAAGCTTGCAAGTTAACTGATGATTTTCACGAAAAAACTGTCCAAAAACATTTTTATAATCCCTTTTTACTATGTGAATACATTTTTCATAAAAAGGACTACTTGCAGTTGGTTGTAGGGAATAAGTCTAGTCGATAGGGAGAGCTAGCCGGTGTATTTGACATAAGCTTTGTGTTCACAAGAAAATAACTCCCGAAAACGTCCTGCCTTATTTTTAACAGACTTCAAATTAAAATGAAGAATGACGTGAACTGCTATTCGTAGTAAAGGTCACACAAAACATCGTCTGTTCATTTTTAAAATCGTCGATTAACATACTGTAGTTTGACTATACAATCTTTTTGTACGCGTTTTGCTGGAGGGAAGAGAACCGCTGATTTATCTAACTTCAGGGCTGAGCACCTTCAAATGAAAATTGCGCTTTTAAGCGATTATAGTTTAAAGACTTTAGACATGCTTTAATATGCTATAATCGATGACTCGCTGTGCCGTAGGCTGCGTTTTCCGTAAGGGCGGAAATTTTCTCAGATAAGCTTATTTGAAAAAGAGGATCAAATTGGCTTATAGTAATTTGTTGCTGGTCTACCTCGTCGAACAATAGATTAAGATGCTAAGTGTGTCATTATATAAAAGACGTATTCATTTCTGATGAATCCATGTATCTTAGAGAGATTAACTGCACTTACCAGAAAGTATAGCGAAGCGCTCCTGCAAAAGCGGGAGGATCTCCCGTGCTTGAAGACCCTCCATGCGGCTTTCTGGAACAGACAAATATGAAAGTAACAATAATAAAAGTATAGGTTAGTGCACGTAAGCATACATTAGTATAAGTATAAATCAGAATAGAGCTTCTATAAAATTGACATTACTTAAAATACTTTCGGGCCTTCACAGATTTCTGCCAATAACGGAAGAATCAGGTTTGGAAAGCAGATGCTAAAGCTCCTCAAATGCAATTCCAAAAGTATGCAATCAAACAAATATACGCTGCTTTATTTAAAACGTCAAAAATACGCCCTTGGTAGGTCCCCATGAAGTAAACTCAGTTCGTAGTAAACTAGTTGATTTCCATAAAACTACGCTTAGGAAGTTTATATGCAGTTGATTAAAGGTTGTGTTGAAATATCTTACAGGAAGTACGCAGAAGATCATATTTGATATTGAGATAATGAAGGATAATAGAAAGTTTTAGAGAAACTGTCCCACAAAACTTAAATGGCTGGACCCACCTTAGGTACTTTTTAAATGTTTACTATTTAGCAGTGTGGCCAAGCTAACCTTTAATATAAACCTCCTAAATATTCAAGTAGCTTGAGCTGCCATTCATTGGCAGGTGGCGGTACTCAGAAACCGGACGAGAAGTTCAACGATGGTGCAATAACTAGACCAACTACTCGTGAAGAGATAGCAGGTGCAAACGCGCCCCTTTGTTGATCGAGCATTTTGTGACTCATTAATGATTCAGTAATATTTTCTCCCATTAATAAAAAAAAAATAGATCAAACACTGACAAATCTTTCATTCAATAAAATCCGTGCACATATGATAAATCTTCATTTCTGTTAGGCTAGCTAAGTACTAAGGGGCAAGTGGGGTTCACCTCACACTTTGGATACGCCGCATTAACTACAGCGAAAGATCTCTCGAATTTTCTTCCACAAGTTTTAACCGTCCCCAGCTGAAGCGCCCGATCGTCGTTGTGTTTGTAGTAAATCGGTTAGGCTGCACAGATCCCTCTTTACGTATATATATATATATATATATATATATATATATATATATATATATATACACACACTTTCATTTTCTCGCTCTTTCTTTCGCTATCTACCGCTAACGATCGGTCCACGCACCACAGCAAAATAAGGACGATCGTACGAGCATTGTGCTGAGTGTGTAGAGATCACATTGTCAGTAGCGAGTGACGACTTTTATGGGTCTGTCATCTCGAAGGGGACGTATGAGGGCCATTACCATATGTTTCTCACACTGAATGCAACAGTCCAGGGGGAACAACGCTATCGGCGTAAGCTTCACATCATCGAAACCGACGACCATTTTCTCGGTAAATAACGGTAGCACTCAGGACGACGGCGGAGCCTTTTTCATTCGCCTGCCGCATTGTCGCAGTTTTATTTTATGTTGCATTCATCTGTGTGTTCGTAGAAGCAGTAGAAAACAGCGTGACCACACGAATTAAGCTTGAACGAACATGGCGTTCGTACACAACCATTTGCATGCAGGTTCATAAATGTTATGTATATTGCATTTATACTAAATAGTTAAAGTTTTCATTCAATTAACTTCTTACTTCAATGCCTAATAGCCACAAATAAAAATATAATTAAACGTGTAACATTCTAAAACCTCGATCGGCCTTTTAGTTGTGACATACAAATTCTATGTTTTGCAGCCCATTCTTATAGTCGACTTGAATATAAGCAAAATATCCTACCGTCCAGAGATCGAGCCGCCCTCAGTCGAAAACGAATTTCTCCCAGGACAACATTTATTTGAAAGCTTTTAAACATGATGCCTTTTTTTGGACAATAATTGTAACACTATATTTGCCTTTATCGATCCTTTGAAAGCCATGCAGAAATACACATGGCGTAATAAAGGCTATGAAGTTTCATAGACGTAACAGCCTTAAATAGGACCGCTGACGGCGGACTTGCTTGACACCTAATCTATAATGACCTGTCACGAATAATAGTTCATGTATAAAATAGAAAAGTATAAACTGGCGTTATTGCTATTGCTGAAACGTGTGAACTAGTATAATCACCAGGACCACCAGAATCACCAGGAGAACGTTTACCTGCGTACAAACCTATTGTTAGTCATTGTAATTAGTAGGATACAGAGAATATCCAGCCTTGTTAATATGCAGTTGAAAGCCCGTTTGAAAAGCATTTCAGGATAAACGGTCTCGGAAACTACTTTCCTCCAGGATATCTTCCTGTTCCTTTTTAGATTAGAAACCATTTGTCGAGGTCTTTCGGTTTTTTTTTTACCACGAAGGACCTGTGCAATGCTTCAAAATGAGTAAAAGTTAGTTGACATATATTGTTAATGACCCTAGGGCGAAATTGATTTAATACGTACGTCGTTTATACAATCACTCTTCGGCGGAATGCTCTATTTTGCCGGAACAAGCTCTACGTCTAACTATCAAAAAGCGTTAGGACGCAGACCACAAAACTTGCTGCATTTGCACCCGCATCCAAACACCGTCTACGACGAGATCGTAGATAAAAAAACACGTGACGCTTATTTGACATTCGTCAACAATGTAAATGGTAAACTCGTCAAGGCCCAAGTACGAGTAAATTGTACCGAAGTTTAATCTTGAATACGATGAGTATACACTGCTTACACCTATTTCACGTTTTAGCTCGAAATCGAGCAAATCGGATCTGTCAGATGAGCAAATTTCAAAAACAAAAAAAAAGTTCAATTAATATTAGTTTATATTATTATTAAATTTACAATGGAGGGTTGTAGCAATTAGTTATATTATGAAGCAGTACCAATGAATATGTAGTGTAGAAATTTTACTTATCCTACAGTGTACTAGCACGCATTGCATCCGAAAATAGCTACTAGTATGAAAACGTCGATTCATCCCAAAGGTATAGTAACTTTCTAAGACTTCTGTGATTCAAGGCGAAACATAGGCCTAAGTGCCACTGTGATTTAAATTCAAGCTTAAATTCTAATTACACCCCGCACGGATAAGCGAATGTGTCCCGTGACAATTGCAAACTAGTTACGCTACGTTAGTATATTGAACATCAAGACACCGAAAAATCTCGGCGAATACGGGTCGTGTAACGGACCTAGTAAAGGAGGCTACCAGTGGTATAGACTTCGTAGTTAATTTCACGTATCAAAATCACCTGTTCAATTTTACTAATCATATAAAAATACGACAATTGCTGTTAGTCTATAATTAAATTTTAATAGTTTTCCAAGTGCAATTATTTTGTCATACCGCTGCTATGGAAGCTACAGCATGTAAAAGGTTACGCATGACACTCACTTGCAACTGGAAATCTACGACCGATGCTGTTCGACGGCAGCCCTGGTTCTAATTCTGTTCTCAACAGAATGATAAAGCAAGGTGATAAACGTCAACTGAAATAAGGTCTGTAAGTGCCACTGTCACCGCGAAGTACCCGAACCACCGTAGTACGTGATGTGTGACCTGAACGCGTCATATGGGTCTGTACTCTTCGAATCCATGATAGTCATATGACAATCATATCATAAGTAAAATCGAAGTACACAAGAAAAATGACCTTTGTTACATCGCTATGTAAAATATACTTCATAGTGATCACTGCTGTAGCAGCAACTCTGATCCGGAAAAACAAGCAGGTATTTTATACTATTATTTCGCCACTTATACTGTTGTATTTTCGAACTGACCCTCAGCTTTGATCCTATGTTGCAGAAAAGTTTTTATAATCACCTTTTAATATTATTTCGGTCATTTATTATTAAAAACGTAGTAAAAAAGTATTAAAAACGGCCAAGAGAAGCTTCTGTTGCTTATCTGGGGCTTCTCCCGCAGACATATGAGAAGGCAAGGTAACCATATCAACAACTCCTGTAGCTATTATCCTTTTTCCGTCTTCTTTCTATTCATTAGTTTTTTGTTATTATGTGGCAACGATGAAAATTAAACCAACAGTAACAATTTCAATCGGATTATTTGATTACTTTAAAGCTGACTACTTCACAGGCATGTCGCAGAATACTGTTCACTGCTGTGCAACCTTAGGCAGTACGTGCATTAGTATGTGCATTCAGGCAGTATCGGGCGAAAAACTTTGTTTCATCAGTTAATACGCATCTGAATCTATGGTTCCACAAAGACGCATACCAATCATAGCACGTGCAGCTACTCAACTATTCAGGTTACATATGTCGTCCTATAAAGCGTTAATCGAGTAGTAAAAAAAATTTCGTATGCTCCATTCTATTCTATAAATACTATAGATCTAATATTATAGACTTTTGCCAAGCGCATTCATTCGTAAGATCACTCAAAACAAGCTGTCTTTTATTAAATAATTGTACGTAATATTATTAGTTCACATCCGTGGAACCCCTCAATATAGTTTTCTTTGGAACTTCACACCAATAATGATACTGCATAACTACTAAGCATAGTTTACTCAGTATATCTACGCAGATAGATAGAGCTTTCCCACCGTTGATGTGCAATTCGCAGAAATTATATAATCATTCCACTGATTGCATATGGTGACACCGGCACTATAAGGGTTGCATATGAAACCTATGACGACTTCCGGGTGGCTTGCTAAAAGTTCTGCATAGATTTTATAGCTTAGTCCGACGACATTTATCAATGAAATGCATTCTTAGCCTATTGAAAGTACCGCGCTTTTCAGTTTTAACTTACAAGTCCTCGGATCGCTTCAGCCATATTGTCGTACTATCCAGAGCTACCGTTAGCGACACTATGCACTATACGAATATTATGAAAACCTGCACATAGTACAAGTAGCTGTAATGAAGTTCGTCATCAAAGCGATCCTCAAAATCGTGATAGCGCTGAAAATAGTCCCGTCAGAAATGCGTCTTTTCCTTTCAACTAAAAACGGAATGAAAATATAAATACTTTGCGCGCCGATGCTTATCCGCTCGCTTTCCAAGGATCTCCCTCCGTTTACACCTATATACAACATGATAACATTAGAATACTAGCTCTTTGTCTCATCACGGTTATCCTACGATTTTATCATGCGGCTTCGCAGGCTCTAAGCACATAACTAATGCATGGAATAGCATTTTGAATAATACCGCGCTGTCATACAGACATATGCCGCCGGATTTGAATCGACCGAAATCTTCACTGGCTTGATAAAGCGAATACATTATCAAAAGTGCTTTGACTGGCTTTCCAAAGGTTATCGCACCTCACCAAGGCTAGTTCATCGTAACAATAAATCGAATCCACAGATTACCGCTGCCCAATGGATGCGAAACAGCTTATGCCCATTTATTTGACATGATCACCTCATACCTTATGTGTACGAATATCTACCACTGCGACAACTATGGGGGAGATATGAAAACGATCAATAGATACATATTATAGTACACAACAAAATGGCATAATAGTAAATATTGTTTCTATAATTACCCGTGTAATAGTGTATTATAGTTAGTTCGCTTTTGTAATAAAAATCAAATTAATCACTAGTAAGGACCATGGCGGAACGCAAGGGATGCGTTTAACCCAGGGCTGAACCTGCGCTTTTTTTAATGGATTATAGTCTAGTTTCCATGCAACCTGACTTCGTGCCCACGTGAGGCTAGTACGTTACGTTCCTTATCCACAGTATTTGCAAAGGAGTTCCCAATACGATACAGATAACTGGTTTTCACCGAGTAGTTGGCGTCAATGCCTAGAGACACAAGCCCTAACGACGAAACAAAAGTAATTTAAAACGTCACTATATATGCAAACATAACCCGTATGTTAGAAGTGCTTTCTTCGTGTCGACCACATTAACAATGGTAAGCACTCTTAAATTATTCAAGTTTCTATTATGTACATTTTATATAGCACAAATGTGCGTAATCGAAGCACAAGGTTGGGGCCGTCTCCATACAAGTTCTCCTTCAGTTTTACTATAAGCTAAAATTTGTGCAATGCATGTATGCTCAGGTTAAATAATGATCCCAAATAAATTAATTCTTTTGAACTCGACTTAAAAAGAGATCTTCAAAACAAGAAGTTGTGCACACAATATAGCTCAATAGGATGTCGCGATTTTAAGAAGAAACAACACTACAGCCATTTTAATTATACTGACGTCGGCTGTTTTTTGATGGCGCTTCTGAACGTAACATCATATGGACACAGAGACTGCAATCGTCACGCAAGCATTTCTGTACCCCATGTCTCTCTGTATCTTTGAGAGTATCTCACTGGAAAATATCTGGCTCCACTTTCATTTACCTTTGCCCCGACCATTTAATTTTGCATCTTCTTTCTATTTTCGTACGTGTGTCCTTGCCATCATTCAGTACTCGAATTTAATGGTCTTTACTACCATTGATATACATAGTGCACCGTCTTCGGAGACACACACCCTACGATGTCCGGCCTCTTGGCAGGGGTCCGGTGCAAAGTAAATATTTCATTTTCAAATTTGTCTCCAGCTTGTCTGTATCTATCTTTCTCTAGCTGTCTCTCACTGACATTTGGCCAGTCAGCTAGTCAGTTAATTAATTGACTTTGACCAGATTCAGTTTAATTTTTGCTTCCCATCATTTGTTAATAACAACTACGAACCATATCCAAGCCAAACCCATGTGCGGCTGGACTCGTCCGGGCTAGAAAGGACTTACATATTTTTCTACTCTCTAAACTTCGTGGTTCTGACTCCGGGCTTCTGTTTGTCCTTCTTCGAAAGATCGTCAATTTCCCTATGCTTTCCTTTTCTTCGATGCAAAAAGCCGGGCACCGAAGGAATACCGGCCATCCACTGAATTGGTACAACTTTCTCTATCATTGTCCACTCCGCCAACGGTCCGCTGCTCCACCCTGTCGGACGGGCAACACACTGTACAATCTTGAACCGATTAAGTTTCAAGAAGTTGTTTTACAGTAACCGGGGAGGAAACTCGGCACACGGCAAGGCTGTACTTGTTTTCAACTTGCTACTAATGTTCCTGTCTTTACTAGTAATAGCGGTAAGGGATAACAGAAAAAGGTGAAGAACTCTACACATACCGTAATCTTCTGCAACTCCTCGCGCGTCTCAGGGCAGGCACCACTCCTCTAGTACTTTTCCTTTGGAGCCGTCCCGTATTTCGCTTATCTTATCATTTTCCTCTTGCTCATCTCTTTATCCACCTTGGCATTGCTTTATCATTTTCTTGCGCCTTGTCAACTCCGTATAGGCAGTGGCGGCGGAAAACAGGCCCGTCAGAACAAATCACTCTATCGCAGACTCCTTAAGGCGAAATGATCCACGGGCTCTAGCTGGCTAAAGTAGAGCAATGTCCTTGACAGGTTATTAACCTCATACTGTCAGTAACTCCCTACTCTCTACTAAGCGACGCCAGCAATTGGCTAGATGGGAACAGTGAGACAATGAAATACGGTGGCCTGGAGTAGCCTGGAATTTTTTCTCGTACACGAAACGGCCCGGCACCATTTCCGATACGCCAAAACCATTTAGCTGCCTTCAACAAAAGAAGCTACGAAATAGTGAAAACACAACGCTAAAAAACAAGGAAAACGTGGGAGAAAAGCCCGTACGTCTCATTACTCTTCGCTTTTCGTAAAGCTTATGCCCGCTTGTTTCTGCTGTTTCTTCGGTTTAAGGAGAAGCAAAGGGCTAATGCGTTAAACCCGTGTACCGCTAGTTAGTTGTGCCATCTCCTTGAGCCCCAACTTCGAATCGAGCAGGGAGCAAGCGAATGCACAGCAAGCACTGGCGCTAGTGCTGCTACCTTATTTCATCACGATATCCTTCCAGCTTCACGTCATACAGGTTTAGCCGATGCGCTCAAACAGGTCGCCAGGGATTATTTTACTCAATTCCCCAGTCTACCATGAGGCTCGTGTGAGTGAAAACCTACAACTGGAACAAAAAAATTAAGAGCATGCCTTCCATAATGCAAGAAAGGTCCGAGATCTTTATTCGAGCGGACATAAAAAGCGCTTGCTAGCTCTTTTTGCGATGAACAATAAATCAGCACGACAATATGAAACTTACATTTTGTAGCGTAGAAAATTCGATCATGTTGAAGTAGTTTCCAATACCTTACTTCATCGAATTTTCCATCTAGTATTCAATCCGCTTGATTTGAGCGACCCATCGTTAAATGTCATTTTGCTACCCGTGTATGTAAACCCGAACATTCTGTTTTAGTTTACAAAACGTTTTGTTAGGCTAATTATTTACCAACAAGGACAAAAACATTTTTCTAGTTGTAGGAATCGCTTACATCTAGAGATTTTTTTCATAATTTTTCATCATGAAAAGTCCGCAAAAAAATAGAACATTAACGAAGAATAGTATCACTGCATATTACATAACTCAGGAAAAGAGCTGTGGTAAATCTGCTTTTCTGTCCATCACAAGTGAGACGTTTAGGGGAGCAAGAGCACAAAACAACGACCAATTCAGACAGTTTCTTCTCTGCGCGCCGGTAACTCTACTTCATCAACCAACAGAGCAGAAGCGACGCTGGTATCGCTAGGAAGCACGCTGAAATTATGTTCCCGCCCAGGAGACAACACAGTCTGAAAGCGGCATCATCCCAGTCAATCACTTGTTTCCTTATTTCTATCCAAGAAACGTTTTTCAATCTCTTACAATACACAGACGTTATGCGAACAATGAGTAGAATCAAACTTAGATAAACTATTGTACATCTACAAGACGCGCCAAGTGACACCTACTTGTGAAAAAGAATACGTCCATCGATCAAACGCTTGTTCGGGGATCTTTTTTTATTGTTAACAAAGATCGCAGAGAATAGGCCTTTTTACGCTCCTTTCTTATCGACACGTTGGCACGGTTAACAATAATGAGGACCTAGAATCTATAAGTCATGAATTCCGCAGTTGATGGTCATATGAAATGAAAATAATCGTATCCTAAAGGGAAAACTACACAAAATAATGACTTCGTCCAGAAACAACAAGACTTTCCATCCTCTACGTTGTACTCGACATCTCAACTTAGATAGTTGAGATGTCGAGTACGAGAGTGTTTGTTGGCCGATCACAATGATTTCGTAAACTCAAGAAGACCCTATTGTCGCTCGTTTATAATTATTATCTGTATCAAGTTTCTGGAGAAGTCTCCTGCTCAGACGTAAGGTCAGACGTCATTTTATTTCACTAGTCATAAGGCAACATAGAAAAAATTTTTATCAAAAGACAGTAACGTAATAGACTGGGAAGTGCTTGCAGAGAATGAGTACATAAATTATCTGGACGCATTTTTTATAAGCACATACTTCGCCTTCAAAATGTATAACAACCACCAACAACAAAATGTCTAACAAACAAACACTAAGAGTTGTGCATCTTTATAACAATTGAAGAAAGAACAACAGGTGGTAGCTTTGAGCTTGTGGACTCCTGTTATATGGAAAAAATGCTTAAACTACACCAGTAAAATGGCGTATAAACAATGGAGCTACAAACTATCGATGTAGTGTATAAAAGGTGTCAAACATACAATGAGCTAGAAATAACAAATAAATTTCAATAAAAAAAATCAGCCCTACATCTTTGTAAATCTAATCGAAATTGCAACGCCTTTCTAATACAAAAACAAAAAAACAACAACAAAATATAGACATTTAGTTCGCAACCAACGTGCCCAGAGTATAAAACCATCTACGTTCACATATTCGCACGAATACCAATTTTTTTTACTATTCATACTAGGGCAAAAAAATTAGGAAATGACTGTTCTTCTTAATTTACTCAGTACTAGTAAGAACTATACATTTCAAGAGAGTATTACGAAGGCTCACGTTGCTCCTTGATTGTACCTTAGTCAATCATCTAATAAGTCGTCTGGTGAGTCTGGTAAGTGATGTTTTTGCTATATGGAAAAATCTGAGCAAGTAGTTAGCTAGCAGTGTTGCTTTATATAAAATTCGAGCCAAACATTCTACATGTCTTTGGCTAAGGCTTGGAGCTTCAAAGCAGATTCAGTATACAATATAAACGTAATATAAAAAATTAATATATTGCACTGGCACAAACAATATTTATCTAGGTAACGCCACGTCTTTATGGAACGATAGCAACGGAAATCTCTAGGATTATTGGCTCGCGCTACCCGCGTATGTGTCCCAACACGCGGTCTGGGGCCATCCGCGTCCTCATTTCTGTGGTGACTCGTTCCACACTCAAAGACGTACTAGCACTTAGCTTTGCTGCTTGGTTCATCTACTACCTCGTTCTTTGAACAAATTACTCTTGACTCTAACGATTCGTTTTCTTTTCGTTGCCACCAACTGCAATAACCTGTGTGAAAGAAAACCCTATTTTTCATTGTAGTGACAACGAACTATTACCGGCACAAATGCTATTTGTTTTGGCAACGTCTCGCGTTTTATGCAGTTTGTATTATGTAGCTGTCGCGTTTTACACAGTATGCATTGTCTTTTGTTCTCCGGGGGACTAAATACGCGTTAGCATAGGTAGTCCTTACGCTGTTATCCTTAATCGTGACACATCTCACTTCTCGGATTTTGTAAGCGTATGCACACGAACCTCATTTTTTTAGCTTATCTCTTTCAGAAGTAGAAGCCGCGGGCAGGACCTCTGAAACAAAGCTCCATTTTAAAAACGATCTGTTTCCGTCCGCTTTAATTAAGGTGAATGAGTGTGTGGCATGCTCCGCACACTTTAAAAATCGAGTTATAGTATCTCACGTTGATTTTAAGGATTAGAGACGCCTGGCAGTTAGGCAAGTACCTGGCTATCGATACATTTGACTAATTGGTGTCGTGTTCGGTGATATTTAAATTTCGCGGGCCTGAGCGTAAAACGATGGTCTCTGACGGCGGGACACCTGTGCGGATGTCCACGGTTGTTATGGTGTTGCGTAGGTCGGCGTTAAGTTTGGATCTTTTGTTTACAATAATTGGTATTCCATGATTATGCCCCATATGAAAACTTCTGCAGCATAGTGTCAGTAGTTAGTATTCCTTTAACAACAGTTAGCTTAACAGCAGTAAAAAGTTTCGTATTGATTGAAAATAAAACGATACTATAGATAGTGCTCAATCTGGAAATTTGTGAGTGAAAGGGATAATACCTGCGCTGCAACCACAAGATCTGTATTTTCTAAAGAAAAAACCCAAATTCTCCGGCTTGCCACTGTTGCCGTTCGTCAAGCGGCGAGTATATGGTAAATCGGCGGTTCCTGTTACTGCGAGCATTTCAATTAGTCGAATCCAGCCATAGTAAGAACTAAAACATACGCGTACTGTATATTTATCAATTAAAAAGCACTTTTGAAAAGTTCACTAAAATATACTACTACCGACTGGATAAATCGATAAATGGCCGAACTCATTAGGGTGTCCCAACCTCACAGCTACAAATTTCAATCTCAGTTTCAATATACAAAACCCTTTCCAACTTGAACTTTGCACTTCATATGAACTAATGAAGTTATAAATATGTATTATTGTCTATGTATCTATCCACATTATCAATTATAAGGTGGACAGATATATAGACATGAATGGCTTACTTTAACTAAAAAGGATTCTAAACTCAACAATATTATGTGCCGGGATCTGCCGCCTGTCTATACACCCGCTGTAAACAAGAATAGCCAAGTAAACAGTTGTAAACTTGGCCCAAAGGCATTGTCAACGTGTTGTGCTGTAGCTATTTAGCGGTGACAACCTATGTCGCTGGTATTCGACGAATGGCATCCAATTATGAACTGCCATTCCAACTAATGAACTAGATGGTTCTTCTGTTAGTACTTAGTATATTGACTCGGATGATATTGAATGTGGCGTCGTTCCTCTTGAGCCGCTCTCATATCGGTTTAACAGCTGGTCTGTCTAAGACTCTTTAACGAGTCACAGTAGGTATTCATTTCAGATTCGATAAGAGGTTTTTAAGCAGTAATTCGAACCATGCAGAAAAAGTTCCGTATTTCTTTCCTCTTAAACCTGAATCATAATGATATCTATAGTCTACGACTTCATTTGTCATTTCCCCGTAAGCTGCAACGTTGTATAACTAACAACATACCGAAATACCTAGAGGGTCTGCAATCTACGATACTTTATGACTCGCGTTTTGATCATGTAGTGCTTGCCCGCTTGCTTTTATATAAAAATTATTTTTTTTCTTATATATTTTTTGCTGCCCCGATTTCAAAATGGTTCGCTATTATTATAACCAAGTTTATTATATGGTTATTACTGTGGCGCCAAGTCTTAGAAATATTAGCGGCCTGCATAGGGCATATAACTAACTAGTATACCTAAGCATTGCAGCTTGCTGAATAAGGTGATTTGATCTTAGTGCAAACTAAACAAAACGTTTTTAAACTTAACGATATTGACTTAATTAGTCGTTTCTCTGCCGTTTGTTTGCATGACGCTTTTCTTCGCATTCATATAGTACCATCATCATAAGAGCTAACAAAAGAACAAAGTGTTTATAGGCTAGCTCGCACCAATCGACGCTGGTTTATAGCTCAGCTATCCAGGCTGGAACGTCGTCACCAGATCTCTGCTTCGGAAGAAGCTCATTCATTCACAGTTCTCTGTAGACATTTGATTACCCATTTTGATGGTGAGCCAGGCCAACGGCCCGACGCAATCGACAAGAATAGTCGATGGACGTCGCCGAACACCATCACTTTTTCGGTCAACGACGATTACAGCATCGTTACTTTTTGCATATCTGCCAGCGTCTTTCTTTATTACTTTACCATATATATATATATATATATATATATATATATATATATATATATATAGAAACGACCGCAGCGGCAGAGGAAACAACAACGACAGCGATGATTCTTGGAACGGAAAACGATCATCCTGGCGCATCGACAAGCGGAGCACATAATGTAGCACACTGCAGACAGACTCGTACTAGACGTACCATTAAGCCCATCAGAGAGGTATTCGGCATTGATACCGACTACAAATACTCTATCAACAGCATCAGTCCCACTGCTGGCTGCAATAACAACGGCAGACACGAGACCGACCGATCGAGGTGAATCGTTGGTGAGGCACGGTCGGGTGACACATCCCTATCGTTTGCGGGTCAGATGGCCGATCGGCCAGCCAGTCGCTTCTGAGTAAAAGAGGGAACCAATTGCAACTGAAGGCGCTGCACTAAAAGAAATCTGCGTCAAAACAATAACAGTGATAAGCGATTTACTTAATTCAATAATGATTCGATCTCTACCACCGTCGAAAGGGCATCATTTTTCGATTGTACAATATAACAGAACACGGTATATGATACAGTGATATTGTTATTCATTCGACTATTAGCCCATGACACGTCCACGTATTGAAAGAATAATGTGTCCGAACGCAGAAATATACAGTGAGATACATAATCGAGCTCTTTTGCTAACACGAAGACAAGGTACATCATCTTCATCCGAGAGGAATCGATGGTTTGTTTTCCTTGCGTAAATGCTTGAAAACCTTTCACTGCTGTAGAGCTGTCATTCACGCACAGTGGGTGCTGTCTTTGAACGCATGAGACCTATTATCCTATTCTGCTAAAGCTCTTATATTTAGTTAGGGGAACAGGTCGGACGGTCTCGAAGAAACGCGCCCGCTTCAAGTGACATCCTCATGTTGATTTTCTTGCTGGCTCTACTTTGATATTTGGGGACCGCGCACACCGATAAACTAATAAATAGCATGTGACATCGATTAGAGGCGTAACAGGCTTAACATGCTGCATACGACGTGACCATTATGATCCACCCTGATAGTCATTTTTCCTTTTTGATTTTTAGTTTTATCTTAGCTGTTCAATTATCAAATGCCTCGTTTCGCGTTATCTTGATATCAATCTATTTATTCTGTCAGACATATCATGTAGTCAAATGTCGATATAGGTACTTGCAACATTACATTTTGATATACAACTACTGGTTTTTACGAGCTAACGTCACACGATAGTATCACTAAATTAAGACCTAGAAAATCAGAAAACACTAATAAAATAGGTCAAACCCATCGATAAAACTATTCTTTTTGGCCTATGTTATTAGTTTGTTAGAGCAGCAACTGTTACAGTTTAAGGTCCTTTTTTTTATATTGCTATTGTTACTGCATACACGTAGAAACACTTGTCCTTTGAACCTCAACTAGAATATTGTCTCCGTTTGTCGCGTTAACAAAATCCAAGCGCAAACCTCCGTGTCGTTTCCGTGTCTTATGTTGGCCTTGCCTATGCAGATGCCATTTACCACCAAAAGTACTCTTCCGTTCGCGGGCTTCACTTGACTTTTCCTCCTAACATCTTTCCACCTTTTATAAGAATCACAGAAGGTCGGAGCTTAAGCATAGCGCCGCTACAGGACGGCGATGCTACCGTCCACCCCATAGTATTGAGTCCGCTTTCAATCAAATCAATATCGTTTCCTCATATATATGCATAAATATATATTGAGAGCGCTTACTAACTAAGAATGTTATTACGGTTAATAATACCGGCTACTAATTTTGCTAGTTGTTACTAACCGGGTTTCAGTGTCAGCGCAGCAGCTCCGAGACTCTTCCGGTCGTTGCGCTGCCGCAGCTCATGTCGTAAGTAAAAAACGAGAGATGAACGTGTCGAGCGTCGCTCCTATACGGCCACGATGGGAGCATCACAGCGACACAGTATCCTCAAACAGAACCACTATCAACCATACCTCACTCATATTAATTATAATAATCAAATGGAGTAACCGCTGTTATGGTCGGGGTGACAATTGGAATCACGTCGCATTGAAGTAACATCGCTAGTTTAGTAATCCAGACCCATTCGTTCTGACGATGGCAACGGTTGGTCATTGCCGTTCCTTCCTCATGGGTCGGATGTGTATTGCAAGCCGATTCATGCGTATTTCTGCTAAACTGCTCCGCGGCAGTGTCTGCTGCCAATTATTAGTTTTTGTGATTCGTAATTATTATAGCATTTCACAACATCGTCTCTCGTTGTTGTAGCGTCCATGCCGCTTCGTAAAGTCGTGCAACTCATTGGTCTCACATTGTCACCCAGTTGCGCCCAGGTCGAGCCAAGAGCACCACTACGTTCTCGAAAGCCAGTAGGCAGTCAGCTTCATTTCATCAAGCTAATGTCGTATTCTATAT
>NW_019213470.1:119987-130129 GCF_002532875.2 Varroa jacobsoni
ACCTTATTATTATTATTATTATATGTCAGTAGATAAACTGCTCTTTTTTCGTGACTAATTGTAGCTATTGTTGTTGTTTTTGTTCGTTGCACAGCACCCTGCTGACAAGCAGATTGAACTTACTCCCATTTTGAGCTTCACAGGCATTCTGATACATTGATATTAAGAGACAGAGTAATCTCGGAAACCTAACGAGATCAGTGGGCAGAGACACTCAGGCTCTCCACCAATTCTTTATACTTCGGTCCTACGAATCGCACTATTCGTATTCGATCTTCATACCAATGATGAATATTTTTCTTTTTTCCATGAAACACCCCGCTGCTGGCGATCGTGCTGGGTCAAGAGATGGGAATTTGTTCGACTGATTCGTACCGCAATTAGTGTTGGCTCACCGCTTTTCTTGTTGACGCTGTCGCCGTGTGCACTTGTCAAACTATATCAAATTATTGTGGAATACTCTAATAACGATCACTCACTTCGATTAATTGTATTTCCTCTACAACACATTAACGTGTCTACTAACTATACCATATTAATTGCATGCTTTCTTCCCCTTTTAACGATCAAAGGTAACGGGGAGTCGGCAATTCAGCGCAGCTTCCTCTATACAATCTGCATCACAGGGCAATTTCGGTGTTTTTCAATCACTCACTCGCTCAGTCCCTACATTCACCGTTGGTCGGGTCCCTTCGGCTGATCCCTTAGCTGGTTATGGTCGCTCTATTCCTCTCTGTTCTTCTTGTGTCGAACGTACGGCACAGTACGACGGATCATTTGAACCCCCTTTGCCAACACCGGGCAGCAAAAAACGAAGACCGCGACAGCAGAGACGCCGTCGTTCGACCACCAACACTTTCAGCAGTACTAACACACGCACCCTTCTGTGCAGCGCGGCAGCTTCCCATCAGCAGTGGCAGTCACGGCTGTGGGGGTAGGTACAACAGCTCTCCACGATACCCCACACACCGCTATCACTGGTACACTAGTAAACTGGAACAGCCGACACATACACACACAGGCATCGTAGAACAGAGCTTTCCCAGGCGGCTGGTTCGTAAGTACAGACCGCGATCAGTACGCATACAGCACGGAACGAGCAGCCAGACGAGAGCAGGCGAACAGGCGGTAAGCAGAGATAGACACAGCGCACTAGCGGTCAAACCACACATGAGCTATTTCAGCCACTACAGTAGCGGCAAGACAGGCAGCCGCAGCTAAGCGCCGCCTGCTGCCACTACTACCCGACTATATTGCTACTGCTATGGGCAGTAGCTGCAAGACCGGCGCGCGCTAGCTAGCCGTCCGAATAACCAGACCGTCAGTCTGTCTCTAGACTCCAACAAAACGAGCAAAATTCTTGTCTCGACGTTTGTGTGGAGGAGATCTCGTTTATAGACAACCGTGCTATAATTTTCCCTATTGGAGAAGATGTAGGTTTTTCTACTCATAATTGTATATAACTTGTTATACAGAGTTGTCTAACGCCTAAGAACAGAAGTATATATATTGTTGGATGGAATGCCGCCATCAGAGATTTCGCCTGTACTGACTGAAGAGGAGTGTACGCATAGAAGTCTCAGGGAAGTTTGCGGGCTTGCCGGTAGGCCGGTTAATGCTTGCTCATTAGTGACAGTAGTGGTAAAGAATTATGCCCGTGTACGAGTGACTGCTACTCCCGATGTTCCTCTGTGTTTGGAATACGGACAGTTTAAAGGCAACGCGTTCGGATGTTCGGGAGCTCTGGCCGGGGTGAGCTGCAGTAGTATGAAAACGGTGAGGCTAATAGTGGTTCGATTTATACTGTATAAATTGTGCACTGATGGGTGGCTTTTAGGGAAAGCGCGGGCTTACGCCAGCGATTGGGGCAAGCAGCAATGCGCGCTTGGAGTGGAGTTGCTACGCTGTGCACGACATCTACGAGCAAGCATGGGTTGCTTGCGCGCTTGTGGAGCGCGAAAGCTTGACTTTTGCAAGAAAAGCGCGGGCTGGCGCCAGTTTTCGAATTGAGGCATCATAACCACAAGAATTGATAGGTAAAAAGCATAGAGTGCCCAATCATAGAAAGGGTTTCGTTTTCTAATTTTCGTCATAGATATCCATTGTTATGAAGAAATGGCAAAACATGCGTTATGCATCAACCCTTGAACATCATTCCATTAAATACTATCGTGTGTTGTAAGATATCCTTGTAAATACAAATGACTCGTACCGCATCGTGTGCTCTATGCATTCTACAGTGGATTTGCAGATGATCGAAATAGATTAATCGAGTTAACCTTGGCGAGAGCCAGAGAGTTTAACCTTGGCTTACGGAACCGAAAACCCTTCTTCCCTTATCAGTATGGCCAACACTTTTAATTTCACAACGATTACGAGTGAACGACGAATATTATACATTTGGGAGTAATTTTTCTTATGGACAAATGTGAACTTACACGTAGTGTAGCTTAATGTGATATAAAAATGGATCTTATTAGATATATTGCGTCCACTTTCACAATTCTATACTGTGTATAAAGCTGAATTCAATTTTTTCTTACTAAACATATTTCCAGCTATATGTTATAGTTAAAAAAAGAAATCCTGAAGAAGATTCAACTTTGCAATAAAGCTTCAATGTTCTACTAATGCTACACACGTCAATTTTTCTCGGCTTCATTTTACCCTAGGTTTCTCATCGTATTGTAAGCCCACAGAACAATCACCTATTCAAATATACAGTATCATTTTGTAACGTGATTATATTGCTAAGATTGAATATAGCACATTCCAATCCTGAAGACGCATACCGGACCGTAGAAGACATAAGAGCGTAATCTGCGGGTTTCCATGAGTGCCTTTTTCGCTCTTCAACACACGTTGAACACACTTGTACATGCAAGGTAATTAGCACAGGCATAAAACTCGTACATCTAATAATATATCAGCATGGACGATCCTTATGGCCGTTTTGTAAACACTGGTCTGGCTTTGTTTTCGAACATGAAAATGAAACGAAATGCCCGTTGTCAATTGACGACCGAACGAGTTAACATTACCCTCTATGGAAAAAAAAACAACGTTTGTTTTCTGTATGGAAAATTATTTAATTCATGATGTTTCGCACAAATTTTCGAGCTAAAACAATCCGGCCCAATTCAAGTAGTTCAAGGGGTCGCTTTTAGTCGCTTTTAGTTTAGTTGTATTCTAGATCGATTTGCGGGCTTTACCCCATGCCTATTTTTTTTCCTATCCATTTAAATAATTTGACTCATTGCTGTTACGCCCAACATAATGTAAACTACAAGACCAATGGTCTCCCCGTTGCGATTACTCTTCCTTACTTAACCCATTACCATTTACCTCTAATATGCTTGATGGGGCACTCAACCTACTTTAGCTACGTCTTGCTCAAGATACATTGGCATGCTATATATCTCTTTAATATGAGCACAGGGCTCTTCTACTGTTAGCTTTTTTTTTTGGAGCTTAAGGGCAAATGCATTATGCACACCAGACATCACTGAATTGTGATTTGTCCGGTACTGTGGAATTCTCACCCACTAAACCCTGGACCCCTTTGTCAGCTTGGGCCATGATTCGGGATATGTTTGATATTACTTCGAACTTCTACTGTTAGCTGATTGATTGTTTTCGAGATGCATGTGCATAGGCTTGTCTGTTGGCCGATCTCCGACGAACGAGCGTAAATTAAGTAAGCCTTCGGCCAATTTTTACTAGACTTTGCAATTAAGTAGTCGGTTAACTTAGCGATTCTGTTCCATCACCGCATTACTACATCGGCAAGGCAATACGCCGTTCGAATTTTTGCGGTTTCTACTCAAAGGTAGTTTTTCTGTCGATATCTATCGAGTAGGGAAAAACTCTTTTTAGGTAGAACACAATGTTAAATTTTGCCCTCTGAGACGGCATTTTCGATCCGAACGCTGAGATCAAGGTAGATAAGCATGTATTGCACATCGATTCAGCTTATCGAGATAAATACGTTCTTTGTACAGACCTCATGTAATAAATGTTCACGTTGGTGTCACTTAACCAAAAAATTACCACATTTCGTTTTGCGCGTTATTCATGCTGTCTACTTTATCTATAGAAAGTTGTATTGAATCTTTACTTAGCTCGTCAAAATTTGTCGATTAAACTAAAGAATATCCGTTAACAAAGTGCTTCTTTGTGTAGCGAAAATATTTTCAATATGTTGGCAGTTCTTTTAAAAAATATTGTAGAGGACATCCTTGAAGCAAAAGTTGTTCCACGACTTATTCATTATATTAGAGACTGCAACTTTTCAATTGATTCAGAAATTAATTCAGAAATCGAGATTAATTTAGGAGACTCTCTTGTGTAAAACGCTACGCTAAATTTTCGCCCTCTGCGGGTACTTCCAGTTTGTAAATTGAGATCTGGGTATACCGACATTTTGATTCAGCCCGATGAAAGCTTTCAGCTGATATCAAACACTACCCCTCTATATCGATTCTACCACCTTGTCAATAAAACAAAATTTCAACAAAAGTTCTATAATACATTAATGTCTTTTGTGGTGATCTTCCCATAATAACAATAACAATATCAACTACCGTAGTATTGTTGTTCTGTGCGTGTTGCTTCTTCTACACCTACCGTCTGTGACCATAATGATTTATCGGGTGAAATGGTACTAATAGACTCATATACACACATATTATACATTCAGATACATAAGTAGGAAAGTTGTAACTACCTTAAGTAGCGCCATTTGTTGCTTTAATAGTTCGAACTGTAATGTGCAGCTGGGAATAAGGGTGGACGTAAAAGCATTCCGTTAGCTAAGAAACGACGATTACGAACTTCTTTAATTTTGCAGTGCTATGCACTCAGTAGGACTGGTTTTTACACTGGACGTTGGGCAGATCTGGCTTTGTCGTCGAATTTTAGCTGGTGGCAGCCATTCGTCTGGCAAAAATAACGCATATTTCCTTTTTGTCTAGAAAAGCAACATAATACGCACGATATTTAGTTAACGAGCAAGAAACTAACATTAATAAAACTGGATCATAGATAAAATCTCGAATTAGTATCCATTAAATAATCATACACAACGAAGCAAGCAGGTACAAAAAATGCTTACCAATAGCTCCTATGGAACATGGTACAGATGGAAATCGATTTCAGAAACTGCAAGCTAGTGCTGTCGCGCGTACAAATAAGACAGTTACAATACGCTTGTGGTATTGCATTCTTGCTATATATGTTACCCGATTGGTCGTCAAAAAACATGAAAACCCCTTAAAAATGTCTTGCTTTAGTCATGACCACGGAGTAGAGTCCTGTTCTGTTAAGTTAATGACATTACTGAAACTTAACACTAGATATAATTCATGATTAGCGACTTGATGGTACCCGTGATGATATTAATAACCAAAGCAAGCAATATTTGCATAGGCGTAAACGACTTTTATGTCATGTACCAGAGGAGGAACAAATGGTAATCTAGCGTTGTGGGATTCCGTCCTGTTGTAAGTGTTCATCTTACTTAGCCTTTAAAAAAAATTTTAATTTACAACAACTTACGTTATATAAGTTAGTTTTTCTAAATGATTCCAATAAAAAAATTTCCGTTGCAAATTGCAGTTGTTCTTTAAACCAGTGTAATAGCAGTTTTCGATACAAAAAACAGTGTTTTTTAGATTTAAGTGGCAGCCCTAAAACTGTCAGTTTCATTGGGAGCGCGAACAATCAGAGAGAAAGATAAGTTCAAACAAGTTGATGCCAATATATAATCGTTTCTTTTTTATGATGAGGGAAAGTAGCTTTTTCGTCCAATCCACCATGGCTAAGCGCTATTATATGACAGTGACTATAGTGACCAATGACCACGGTATGTATTCCTTCTCGCTATAATATTTGTTAGTCACGGTGCCAATAGATTTTTATGTCAAAATAAACGGTTCTAAATATGGTTTCTTTTACTATTATGACTTGCGCATGTGCTATTAGATTCTATCAAATATTTATTATTCTAGAAAAATCACGTATTGCCATAGACGAATCCTATATCTAAATGGACATCATGCTTCCCTTGTGTGCTAGTATACATGAAATTGGCCATGCACAAGATGTTATAAGAAGAGTGAACGACTCTAATCAACGACAATAAGAGCCTCTCAAGAACACAGCAGCGATTGTTATGAGCAGTCGACGCTGGACTAGGGGCCCTAACCTGGTATTTAACTCTAAACGACCATCAAATCGGCATTCAAGCTCTTACGGCGCTTCTTTGATAAATAATATTAAAGCAACAAATTATATTTAGTTTAGCTTTTTTTGACAGAGGAATAAATACAAACAACAAACAATGTCATGTATATAAGCGAATATGCTGTCGTCCATTTAAGTTTTCATGTCCCAATTTTTTTCTTTTTAGCTATATATCTATTTGTTCGTCGATCTCTTGCTATGTGTGTTCTTCGATTTTGACCATTTGTGTTCAGATATTTCTGAACTCATAACTATTCAACAACCGTCTCCGTGTTTACAAGTTTGTTAAACCATTACCTGGACGTCAGTAACTCTAATGAAGAAGGGAAATGCTCTGGATTTGCTTAACAGAATAAGGTCAGGTAGGCATTCAAGTAGGCGGTTTAAAAGATGAATTTAATGGTAGCACAGCGACGGCTACCATTACTCTGGGCACAAATCATTCTTATAACACGTACGCGTGTTGGTTGAATTGCCATTTCACTACCTAATAAAGTGTTCATTGAATGGAGACCGATCCGAGTCACCACGGCTGCATCGCACCGGCAGTGGGCGGTGAATTTAGCGACCACGACGCAGATACTATCCGTCATTGTGGAACAATTCAGTGGTCAGACAGGGACACACAGCTGGCGCAACTTCCAATGAATAAATGCAAAAGATACACTATAATGTAATTATCTACGTTGCATCTATCATCCTCCGTTTACCGTTTGCCCCAATTCATGTTCGCGAGTGCCCCATCAAAGCAGGATAGACATATACAGATTCGTCATCGATGACCGCAATGCGGCGGCCTCCGCAGTGGCAGCGTACAGAACAATAGTAATAACTGCGGTAATGTAAATCAAATCTGAGGTATTACCGATACACAACCGTTGTTAACGCTGCAATACTTATTCCTGCTCGCAATGGTTTTCCCCTTACAAGCTTCGTAAAGTTGACGGTTGGATCATGGGAACGGCATACAGCGCTGTTGATGTTGAAGCCGCCGTTCATGCCGACCTACAAGTGCCTGATCAGCCAGTCGGATTAGCTTACGCTATAATGAACTTTACACGGCAAATAGTACCCAATCATGTGCTCATCTGTGTGCTGTGGTGTGGTGTACATGGTGGCACTTCATGTGGAACACCTATGTGTGATGTACGTAATTGTTTACATGAATACTAACAGGTAAGCCTTCTGGTTCATTTGTGGGGTACTTCCTAGCAGCATAGCAGTTGGCTGGTGAATGAATGGTCGTCATTTAGTCTTTTCGGGGGTTCGATTGAGGGTAAACGATGAAAGCAATGTGGGAAGTAGCAAGTAGAAATCGGCATATGGATCGTCAAATGTCAGCTATTATAGAGAAACAACAATACCCACTACACACTGGAACATTCCCTGCGCGTCCATTAGCAAATTATAACAAATTTGGTAATTTTTTGATAATGATTTATGTATCATCATATACCTCATAATACAAAAATGACATGATTTAAAAAAAATAGATTTTGTGACGATGCTAATTCGGAAATTCACAACCGCATCCTAGTAATCGAACCTGCGCGATTCGTTCCTTGCCACCTAAGAATAATGCAATGATTTTGATAAGAATACTTATAAAGTGCCATTATTGGTTTCCCGAAATAAATAAATAAATAGAATAAATGTGTGAGTAGTCGGCATCGTTGAATCTGTATAACACTCATTGAACACCTGGAAGAGTTGTAGTGAAAAGTACGCGGTCTGTATAAAGTAAGGTTGAGTACGAACCATATTATCTATATGCCTTATACAGACGCTTTTAAAACCGGCTGTGTTACCGTATAACCTGACTAAGTAGTATATTCTTAAAATCATACTATAAAAACCAGTAACTACGCGAGTTATTAAAAAAAAAAAAACAAGAGATTATATTTCCATACGAATGCTTCTGTTGAGACAAATGTAATAAATTTACAAAGAGCCGAATAGAAATTTGAGTGCCATTTCACTCGCTGAATCCACTTCTAATCTAAAAAAGTTGAAGACTTGCAGAAAAGGTAGTCTTAAGGCCAAATTATCTATATTTGAAAATTCTGACTTTATGTCACCATAACGAGGCTTGAGTCGTCTGGCAACCGAAAATTAAATAGGTGAACCTTCTCCTTTGCGGGTTCGCCACGGCTCAGCTGGTCGACTCTGACTATCAAAACAACAGTAGATGTATCCATCACCTAATTGAATTTTCAACTGGTCCTTGCTTTTTCCCAGTGCGATACGTATGTTCTACGTTCAGAAAAATATATTAATATCCTGTGATTTTATGATGTTTTGTGAAGTCATAACTTAAAAGTGTACAAATCTCACTCTGATGTAAACATTTTTCACAAACTCGTAAAAGATTACTGGCGGAAGTACATTATATACGATTGCATTTCAGTCATTTTATTTCAGAGTATGTCAGAGAAATTGTGATCAATCAAGAACTACCTGAAATAAAACCGGGTCACTCACAAGTCGACACGTATAATTTTAAAGACGATTGTCGCATATACAGCTTCAGGTATTAGCAGTTTAACTGTGGTGTTAATTACGTCTTTAAAGCTATATATGCTGTCTGGGCCCACTGGTATATAACAGTTTCTATGGAATATGGAACATGGGAAATATTGCATATTTCCCATGTTCTAGTTCAAAGATCATAACTGATTTGTGTGTTGAGTGTGACTCGCAACTTGAGAGGAACATAATCGAGAAATATATACATATATATATATATATATATATATATTATTAAATTAAGCCTTCGTTTCGATGGATTACGCGAACCCTTTTTACAAACCCACCAACTTTTGACTCTAATCGCTATTGTTTTACGCATATAATGTTTAGGTGCCAATGTCCATGTAGTCATTCATTAAATACAATACTAAATCCAATGAAGTAAAAACCAGATTTTAGCAACTAATCATATTAAATATTAATTGTGTCTCGTTAGGCTGGTGATTTTTCAATTCTAGGGATGAACGAGACAATCAGAACCGGTGATGAACAACAATGGGTGTATGTATGCTTTAGGCAACTCTTGCTAAACCTGCGTTCTCGAAGAAGTCAACAGTAGTTTTCGAATTGGACAGACAGCAGGAAGGTTTTAAAACCTCATTGGTAATTTTCGGAAATAAATCAGAATGCATCGCGGGGGAATGAGTCGCCGTGATGGCGACCACTCTATCGTTAGCGACGAAGATCTTGAAAAGATTGCTGCTTATTTTTGGAATGCTATCAACACCCCGAGGGGCTTAATCCAGAAGGTTTGGTTTGACCTTATGCTCCATCTCGGTGCCGATGGTTAGTAAAAACTTATTTATGGCAGTATCTTGATTACAAGTTTTGATATGAATGATGACTAACCAAAAAATTCATCATTTATATGGGAAAACACTACCACGGAGTTTTCTCTTCAATGGTAGCTGATGTCACTTTACAATTGCGCGAGTCTCAAATTGAATAGTACAAATGAATCAAACATTGTAGGTATCTAATGCACAATCGCTTATACTGTTATCTTATACCCTTCTTTTATCCTATGCCTTTATTATTGTTATTTGCATTTTAGGCATTGAAAACCAGCACTCAATGAGAAAAGAGTCCTTCATCTTGTTAAAGTCGCAAACAGATGGTCGACGACGTTTACAGTGGAAATGGAATGGTATGATACGAGGATGCCCTATATTTGATGATCCCCCAAATCCACTTTGTCCAGTTAAAACGTTCCAGTTGTACATGTGTAAACTCAATCTACAGTGTCCACACATTTTCCAGCGGCCTCACGAAAATGTTGTCAAAACTTCTCGATTCTGGTACGTATCCTATTACATAATTCCATCAAGTAAATTTTCAATGAAAAACGCAAACTTTTTTTTACGTTTAAG
>NW_019213470.1:130229-193128 GCF_002532875.2 Varroa jacobsoni
CCTAAGACTTCAGTTCTCTTAGACCTCTTTTTTTTAATAAACGAATACTATTTTAGAGTACAAATTATTAATCCAACAAGAAGTTAGAAAAACGGCAGTCAAACGAAAAAACCGTGAAGTGATGTTGTTGAATCATCACGCTAATGCTTTCTCGGCCATTTTCTTAGTGGGAGACTATTTCGTGCCCAACTTTTAGTTCAGATATTTTCTCATTATATGAATCTTATTATATATTGAGATCCATGTAGCACAGGCTACAAGTTAAGCTTACATTTTTCTATTACTTTATCATTTTTTGTATATCTATAATATTGATTTCCTTGTTTCTTTTTTAATCGTGTATCTAGGAGCCTGGTGTAGTTAATACGAAATTATTCTTTTTGATTTTTTGTTCACTAAAATAAAAATATGTTAGGGTTACATTTCTAAGTCTGGTAGGGAAACAGAAAAGAACGAATAGTTTGACATGTGACTTATCCTATATTTAAGATTTATAGAGTTATTTTCAAATCAGTTTCATCCAGGTAATTCTGTTGTTGTTTTATCAAATGTTACAGCTTATCGCAACTTTCAAGTTTGAGCGATATTTCCACTTGAACTTGGCACTTGACATCTGTCAAATCATGTCCAATATTCTTGTGTTTTTCGGTTGTACAAATCTCCAGGTACCACATGTTTCCCTTGAACTCAACAATGTTGGCGTTAATGATGTATGACATCTCAAAGGAAGCGCGTCTCTCCAGAGTTTACCCTAACTTTTGCACTCAGATATTACCAGCAAAGGACAAATTTTATCGTATTTTCCGTGAGTCGTGGACAAAGCTGGAACGATACCTAGTGGCTCCTTATGAACGTGAGAGTGACGGCCGGCCGATCGCCCCGTTCAAACTGTGCCAGCAGTGTCTTGTGCCGGTTAAAAGCAATAAAAATGACAAAAATAACGGTTTGTACATAGCCTAACGTAATGTACGGGTAAATAAACGGTTCTCAACCAAATACAAAACAACGTATCTATAGAACACATGCCTATCTCTGTTGAATACTATTTTTCCTTGTATTATCTTAAACAGTGATAAAAATTCGTGCGTTATAATAATGCTGATACTAATTGGTATATTGTTGTTTTGTAGTTCCATGAACCCATGGAACATCTCTAGGAGAGTTGATTCTTAATGAACTCAACTCAAGAATTCAGTCAACAGAGCAATGTATTTAAAGGACATGATGATTGACCGGCACCTCTGTTTGGGATAATTTATGTTGCTTGTCTTAAGGAAGCCACTTCATTCCAATCGGAAGCTGAATACTTCTATATTTTAAAGTCAGCTGACTACGTAACTGTTTTGTTTCTCGGCATGATACTTATATATAGGGGCAAAGGGAATTCTGTGTTCTGTAGCTTGCTATGAAGCTTTCATGCGGGCGAAGGAGTTGCGACAACAACAGCCGCCTCCACCACCTCCGCCACAACTGGGAATGGGACCTGGGGGTCCTATGGGAGTGTTCGGGAGCCCGGGTTCCTCAAACGCACGTGGGATGCCTTCGATACTACGCAACAATCGAGCAATTCTGCCAACGGCGCCTCCGCCCGTACTTGGTTGGTAGCTATATTATCGTCTATAGTTTACATCAAACGTCGATGATGAGTAGTTTTAACGTTGACAAAACAGAACGCAAGAAAACATATCGTTTATCTAGACAAACTGGTTGCACTGAACAGGTTGTAACCTAACAAGCACATTGACAATCTAGAAGTGCATTCATTTACTGAAACTTTCATCGAAATACATTATACGTTATTTTTTATTTTTTTGTTTTCAATTTAATAACATTTTTTATAAAAAGCGCTCTCAGCTATGATATAAGTAATGCAATCTGGTTAAGATTGAACGAACTTAGTTAACGAATTAAAAAACGTGTCTGCGATATTTAAAGCTAGGGAAATGTCGCTAAGGTTTTCCCTCGTTTTGTAAAAAAAAAGTCCAATATGAATTAAATTCTGGTACCTGCTAGGTGCATTACCTTTGTCAGTGGATTTTGTTAGTGCAGATAAGACTGGAAAAAGGCCAAAGATCGTGTGATCGCTTTGACAGCCTTGAAAAGCCTAAACGCCGTTTCTGTTAACATCCTTGAACCACACCGTTAAGATACACGATATATCATTAGGCTTAAGTTAAACTTTACGTATGTTGATTTAACTCTGTGAATATCTGGTACCGTTTGCAATCGTACCCGTAGTTTTGATTTCCTAGAAACTAACAATTATTACTATTATTGTGCATTGGCTAACTGTCCAATTAAAGGGAAAAATCTACCGCCTGAAGTATACAAGTTTATTCAGCAGGTAGCACGAATCCAAGCATGCGGCTATCCCAGGATGGATGGGACACCATTGCTGTTCAAAGAAGACTACAGTCCAGTCCAGGCTGACATCCCAAAGGATCTGTATGACCTCACAGTCGCAGTGCTCAACTCGGGCGGTGGAGCCGGAGCTGGAGGAGGGCCTAGCATTCCCGGAACAAATATGTCCCAAGTGGGAAGGTCTCCGATAACTCCGAACTCCACATTACCTAGTATACTTCGGCGATAAACTGAACTAGAGAAGACTGTCGCCGACATGCGTTGCAAAAAAGTGGTGATTAAGAAGTGCAAAATAAAATAAAATTCATAAACTACCGGAATCACCTGCTACTTCAAGATAACGCGTGCTATGATGCTCTCAAACAGGGAAACTTATCTATATCGGTGTTCTGTATCCTAATCTGAAGTTAGATTACAGAAAGAAAGAGTGTGCAACAGTTATGAGAGTGCATAGTAGAGGCAGACTATTGTGTTTGCTGCACAAGATAAATAACCTAACTTTAAATTATGTTCTAAGATTGTCGTACAGTACCACAGTTGCTTTACGAGCAAAGATATGAGAGCGGTGTGCCGATGATTTCTGGGTGAAACCCTTAATGGGCCGTTTAGTTAAAGAGCGACTGCTATCGATATTAAAGACGTAAATGGGGCTACTATTATTCGAAAGGGTATTATTAGGCGTACGCTTATCATGTCACACGAATGAGCGGATTCCATTGCGTTTTCCCCCAAGCCAATATCAGTTGGTTGCTAGTATTGAACCCTAATAAATATACAATCAATTACTCCAACAGAAGAAGTTTTGATAATATGAATATATCTAAGCCCATAAAATTGACATATGTTTATAATTTTACAAATATTCATATAAATAAAAATGAAGAAATACCATCTATTTTAGTTTGTATGCACACATAGAACTCTAATAACAGAACAGCGTGAAGTATATGAACCTGTCCTCAGTTCAGCTTTTGTGAGGCTGACCTTCATCCATGAATGCGGATTAGTGTATTGCGGCATGCTGTAAATACGATGAATGAGTTCGCGTGGCCCAAAGTATTAGTAACACTGTGACTAAAGCTACAATACTTTGCAAGGGCGAGCGGAGAGCAAGAATAATACGTGACTATATCTGTAGAAAAAATATATATATGAGTAAAATGTCCGATTTAAATAACTAACACAGTTTGAATAGAGCCTGTGCTCTATACGCACCTAATTGGATTCGAATATTAGTAGAGAAATACGTTTGATATATACTTTTTTTTATATACTTATGCAGGCATTTTATCTACGATACGAAACACGCGGGAAAAAAGAGTAAATAAAGGATTAGCAGTAATTCACTGCAAATCAGGCCCGTCTGGAGTGTTGTTTTGTACATTGAAAATTCCATGATATAATGGATGATTCATTGAATTGGCTTCTGAAAATAAGGTAGAACCTCTGCAATTACCGAAATATCGATAAACTTACATATCTCATAGATGAGCTAATGCGATAATTATTCCACAAGTAAATTTTTTGAAGAGCTCGTTAAGAAAATACCGCTTTAATGTATTAGTTTTCAGGGCCTTCTATGTTCCTAAAGAAAGCTCGTGTAAGGATACTTCAATATGTAAAACTAAATATTAATCAAAATGTAAATATTGAAAATAGTACTGATTTATGTTACTGATCTAACTAGGTTCTTGAAATTGTTCGAAAAATAAAACCAACAAGGAGCGTGCGAAAAGTAAAACGGCTAACATTATGAAACGATAATTCGATTCCAACGCGGTATCATGACTAGAGAGCACATAAGTTTTATCTTACTAAGATAATTCTCCTTTCTTCAGCTAGATTTTCGATTTAAGTAACGTAAACAGCGGTAGGTTAATTCCAACTAAAGCAGTTATGTCCAAGTAAATGAATTCGTAAAAGATTTAAAGAAAAAAAATTGTTCTTACATTTGCTTTTGTTGAATATGTAGCGTGTCTGTTTTGCTGTCAATGGCTTTTTCGACTTCAATCAATATAAATCAATTGCCTTCAGATTACCTGCTTCTCTTGGAGTGGCACTGAACATAAATTAATTTTATGAGGAAGAAGAAATAAAGTTCATGCTAAATGAAAGTCTGTTTTAGGCACTGGTTTTCAAAAAATTCGTATGATACATAAAGTCATCATGCTTAGCGCTTTCTTTTCTGTCATTTATGGATCTACAGCATTTAAAAACACTTTGATTTTGAACGTAAAGATGCAATAATGATAAGGTAATCAAATTTTGTAGCGGGAGTTGTTATTACCACCAGCTTTGCGGAGTTCACACGAATCACCAGGCGGTTGCCGTTATGGCATGGTTCCATAGTGTAGTGGTTATCACGTTTGCTTTACACGCAAAAGGTCGCCGGTTCGAGCCCGGCTGGAACCACATCTACTTTTTCCTATTACCTCTAAATATTATAAATACAAGTAATATGCTATCGTCCCGAAACACAAATGCTGACAAACAAATACACATTGATCTATAATAAATGTAGTTACCCATGCTAAAAAAACCTGAACTTTCCTTTATTTGTATTGAAAACTCTCCTATATTATTTTTTATTACTACTTTTCTAGAAAGTTCGGACTTTCGGAAATTCGGCGATCTAGGATTGATATTAATTCAGATCAACTGTTTACTCGCAGGATACACAAATAAGTTATTAAGATATTTGCTTTATACGAAATATTTCACATGGACTAATTTATGAAGTAATATATTTAAATCACCATCTACTCATATGTATAAAGACGGTTATTTTCGCTAACTAACGATACATTTTTTTTTCTAAATATAATACCTTTATTATGTCGAACTGTATCCAATTGTGTCGACTATTCGGACGTACAGGTTGGGATACTACGCCCTTTCCGACAGAATTCATTGAACATTTGAAACAGGCTTTGACCTTTTGCGTTATTTGCTTTTCAATCCATGTCGTACGACTCCTAAAATTAGATGCGTTTAATTATTTTTTTTAATAAATTACAGAGGCTATACGTTCAAAGTGAATGTTTATAAGCATTAATTGTATTCTTCCGTGACATTTTATCTTTACACCTAGGTTTCTTATCCAAACTCTTTCAATTTTTGCCAGGTACCTAAATATACATATGTGGTCTGGCGTTGTTATGGTAAAACTTGATGCCTTTTTCGTTCACTAGTTCCGCTTTGTTTTAATGTCTCGTTATAATCATGTTAGATGTTAACATTAGTTGTCCGAATCAATCGTTTTCCAAGCGGAAGCAACTCATATTGTACGATTTCTGTCCACATTAAACACATAGCATCACCTCCTTTGGCGTCAGTCTGAGCTTTGCCGCAGATTATGGATTTCTTATTTCACATTATGATCGTACGTGATTCACTTTGCCTCAACCGTTTCACAAGAAACGATTTCATCAACTTTTTTTCTCATTAGTCGCATATTACGAGAAGCATTTTTTCTCACAGAGAAAAGATAACAGAATCTTTTTTGGATCGTTTAGATCGGATGATAACGCATCTTGACCATAAACAGTGCATTTTTTTCACAAGCCTGAGTAGCAATTTCGCCTTCATCATAATAATATTGCCAAATCTAGCTAATTTTTGCAGGCGCTTTATTCGAAGCCGGAATAAAAGGAATCCAACAATTTTAACCGATCAGATCTCAGTCTCTAACAAATGCCAACCTGACGCTGAACCTATCTAGCCAGAAAAACGGTCAATACATACAGGGTATGGTAGGTAAATTAGGTAGATTTCGGTGGGCTGTTTATCGCAGCAAGTAAGCGTCCATTCGCTACACTTGCTACCTGTTTTTTTAAAACAAAACAATATGTGCGTTTTTCAATTTTTCAAAATTAGACTTCTATCCGCCATTTCCGCTTTCGATGAATCCAAACAAAATTGAAAACTTCCTTTTATCCGAATTAACGATATACGTTATTGCCTTTCGTTCTGCATGCGACCTCTTTTTCATGTACCTTCTAAAAAATCCAAGAAAAGTTTCTGTAATGTAGATTGTAAGATGCCTAGCAGGTTTTAGATTTAAAGGACTAACTAATTAAAATGGTTTAAAAAGCCATTTTTATGCACGTGGATTTTTATTAAGCGAGGATGATATCAATTGTCTATTGGATCCTTCAGGTAGGCTGTAACAATTACTTTTTGCGTCATTTTGCGCGTTTTAAATCTTTTGGCCATTTTGAGCACTTGCGCGTTTTAATCAGATCAGAATTTAATTCTGCTAGAGTTTTGGGTAGATATTTAATCGGTATATTTATCAATATAATTTAACTAGTATCTATTAAACAATAACCATTAAAAGGATGTCTGTGGGTTAAGAAAACAGATATGTCAAAAATGACTAGTGAGTGATTTACGTTTTGAAGCTGAAATCGCGGTGAATTATCCATTCGAAATGATACTTCCTGTACATTAAAAAATTTCATCACAATTTATTTTTATTTAAATACAATTTTATCAACAAAATATTAAAAAAATATTCAATTTAGGCACCCTGTATGTATATGTTTCTTTACTGCTCATGTAACGTATATACTCATATAGTTGATTTCACTGCCTTCACTCTTCAACACAAGCACATATGTATTTTTCTTTCTTATGTCCCTATACCATATGAGTGCTAAGCCTAATTGCTGAGTTCTTATATTTTCTAATTATTCAACATCGGTAAATTCTAGATATGTATATAGGAGAGAAAAGCATTTCAACTGAAGCTTTACGAGTTTCGTGCGCATCCAGTGTGATTTACATACGTAATGGGTGAGTATAGGTCAGCACACTAAGAAGTATCCGTTGTTACGTAAAAAAAAATAATAATAATCGGTTGTGTCTCCGAAAACTCAGTTGAATCCACAGCATGTGTATCGCTGTGCTATGGCTATAACTAAGCATAAGTGATGTCGTTATATGGACGGGATCTTGTGGTATTAACTATTTCAATAGCTACAAATGCTTAGATCTATTATGTCTCTGAATTAAATTACAGTTGTCGGTGAATAATTATTAAATTCTTTCCGTGCACATTTTATCTACAAGGAATACACGCAATCTCATATATTTTTCCATGCACATACAGGTGTTCGCGCTCATTTTGAAAACATTGGTTACTACATGTGTAAGCCAGAGTTAGGTGAACACAGATTTACATTATGTACATGTTCATTATGTTATACTTTAGTATGAAGTGTTATCTGTGGTAGGCACAGCTGTAAAAATGAAATGAATATATTGTGACAATTAAATGGTCGATAATGAACAGTTATATTGCTTTTATTTTTCTTATTTGAGATATCCTGCAGCACGAGAGGGTTCTATAGTCTTCTCATCTTGCGACAGAAAGCGCTATTTAGTAAAATTATTCTATGATTGTTGCACAGTTTGGAATCACTAGCAAATAAAATCCTTGCTTATATATAGGCGAACTTCTCCAATATAAAAGTCATAGTAATTAAGCAGGAATACATCAGTCATACGGCAGAAGAAAATCAGCTAAACGTAATGCAAGTACAACTATTATATGTAGTTATATTATATATAATAGTTACTTTTATAAACTTTAAGGGTACATTTAAGGGTAAGAGAACATTTACAGTTTATACTGAAGAAAAAAATTTGGCAAACGTTCATGGATTTCTAAATACCAAAACTGGAAAATATAATGACGGAGTTAGACCGAGTAATTGATATCAGCATAATATAAATGAGTTTGTGATTTTTAAATATATATATATATATATATATATATGAAAAATCCATCACTCTGGCTGTATGTACAAAATGTGATACCGTTTTTGAAAGAAAATAAATATATATCTTAGACCAGCTCAATCCAGCAACGATATTATAAAAAATGATTTACGAAGAAATACATTGTCACGTGCAATTAAAAAAATTTATGTCAGAAGTGGGGTTCGAACCCACGCCCTCATGCGAGGACCAGAAAGCTCACATCCCGCGAAAGCAGGCAAGGATAGCCTTGAGTCTGGCGCCTTAGACCACTCGGCCATTCTGACACACTGCGACGTGGGTTTTCTTACCTTTTTCCAATTATGCTTATCTATAAGGGGATAAATTGCAAAATAATGCGGAAACTACTTGCTTCAAGTGGCAATAATGAACTCTTGCTGTCGTAAGTTGGGCTGTTATCACAATGGCGCGAGAAAGCAGTTACCTAAACATTCATTCCCGCCTTTGCGGTTAGGCCTAATTAATCTTCTCATTTAGACTACTACGGTCTTCCTGTTGGAACTGCAAGGGCTCGGTTACCTTATCCACTCCGTCCGTTCTAAACGTGCCTTGAAGTTTCATGTGGCTCTTGTTCATTGTCATTAAAACCTACACTACAATCACGGAATCAATACTATGGCACAAAAGAACGTCTGTTACGCTAATAATTTTAGTGATGAAAAGATTCGAAAAAATACAATTTTTGTTTGCTCGATTTTTATTAATGCAACTTGTGATTTTATTGACCTATGGATGACGTTCGCGCGGTCAGCGTATGTTCATGCTCAAATATAAAATAATAGTGATGACAATAATTAGATCTATGATACACAAACTTCAATTGAAATCATATAATTCTGTTCGGCATATAGCACTGAGTGATTAAGCAATACAAAAAGTATATTAAGCATATCTGTAGTTACGGTAACATTGGTGATCTCGAATGATACGGCGCATGGATTGCTGAGAACCTTCCCACTATGGTCGTCTTTCACCTCCGATGGAGACTTTCTGCATTTGAATGCAATGAATTGGTGAGAGTTTGCACTAGAGCTATGAACGTGTCTTAGAATACGGTTTGCTTGCTTTTCGAATCTCTGTTTCCAATGCAGCATGTCATTTATATGCAGACTTTTCAAGTCTTATGCTTTTTGTGTGTCGCTGAAACAATGTATGTTCCAATCGGTTCATATCGATTTTGCGCTACTACTTTTCATGAAATATTCAATTTCCCTGCCTCATTCTTTCTGTGTGCAACTTTTAGTTAAATCGATATAATCGTTTTTAGGCCTTTCTGGCTTTTATAGTTGTGAAGTGGCACATTTCGGTAAGAGATAGTCGTCCAGGTCTAGACTAAGTTGGCCAAGCTTACGGCAGTCTTTGATAGACGATGCATCCGTCTCCTCTTTTTTGATTTCTTGGCGAAGCTGTTTGCAGATCTCTTCGAATGAGAGACGATCCAGCGGATCGGTTTTCCAGCAACCAGCCATTATAGAATACACATAGGCGGGGCAATCCTCAGGCGGGCACAGCAGGATGCCTTGAAGTATCAGTTTTACCACCTGGAAGAGTAGATAAACAGCAACGCAAAAGATATTATCATACGTCACCAGTATTATAGTATTCAGAACAACGACACGACAATAAAAAATAACGAATAAGCGTTTGGCTCAGCTTCAGTATAGTCATCCGTTCCTTCATTTTAATAAGTAATGGATTTTATTGATTTATTTTACAGATAATGCCAGTCGTATGAATTAAAGCAAAATTTCATCATTAGGCCTCAATTTTTGAGTAATTAATTTACAATATATGTAGACCGAGGCAGCTGTCAATATGATCATAGCAAGCAAGACCTGTTATTTAGTTCCCGATCTAGACAAAGTCGTATTAAAATATTCACACAAGCGGCAAAGAAGACTACCCGTTCATCAGGTGAGGCATTGTAGATCAAAACGCACAAAAAAAAAGTAGTTTGAAAGTTTCTTCCAAAAAAATACGTATTATGGGGAACTTTACACCATTTTAGTAATTTGAAGTGGAAATATTTACCATTTTAATCTCAGCTTCAAATAAAAGTAAAGAGGCTATACATCAAGCTTGAAATGTAGTACATTGCTATATTGCTTGCTATGAACTCGTATTTATGTGCGTGATTTCTATACACATTTTTGGGAATGACTGCAAAGGACAAAATGAAGATTTGACCGAGCTCAGAAATCAGTAAAAATCACGTTTACTCTGTCTGGATTGAACCTGCGGACACCACGGATTTTTGCACCATTTGCAAACCGCTGTTTGCCCCTTTCTGAAGATATAAATATAATAAAATATGCCTGCCGTGACCAGGATTCGAACCTGGGTTATTGCGGCCACAACGCAAGGTACTAACCACTATACGACCACGGCTGACAGTCAACGATCGTGCGCCGCACTTCGATCGCATGTTGCTGTAAATTGAGCTCGATTATCTCTACAGGGATAAAGTCGATGTTATGTAATAATATGTGGTGGCTGCTACATAAGGAATGTGAATCAATGAGTGCTGATTTAAAATAAAAATCTGTGACATAAAATATTTGAGCTTCCAGTTTTTTGAGATTGAAATACCCAGTAGCATCCGTAGCATCATTGATTTATCTAGCACACCATTCTCTTCGTTCTAGGAACCGATATCGATCTGTACTACGCATAATGTGCTCCACAAGAAATTCGTATGACTCCACTTATCAGTTATATATTTATATACATTTATACACTTCATTATAGCTCCAAATGTGATGATTTTTTCAATCAAGTTCATTCTATTTTTTATTTATAGGTATTGTGGCTATATATATATATATATATATATATATAGCAACTACAAAAAAGCAGAACCACGTATTTGAACCCGGTCGATTATAATTTACAGGTAAAAACCTGAAGAGGACTACGCTTTACATAAAAATTTGGAAAGGTGATATTACAAACTTTCACTTCTCACGTCCTCGTTTAGTGCAAGAGTAATCTTCGATTAGACGAAAAAATATTTTTGCTGACAGGCTACCGGTGAGTCCTCTAATTTATACCATTAAAACTATATTGAGTGTTGAAATTTTGTCGCAAAGTAATCACTGCACCATAATATCAAGTATTTGTCTGCTCAAATGAAAACTGTGGTAAACATTACACGCTTCGAGACCATAGTTTGGCAATGAATGCCAGACATTTTTGTACTGTGTAGAAGCAGATCGTTTCCACTCTTTGAATTAAAAGAATGTCACTGCAAAAGCCGCGATCAAGTATGGAATGGTAGTACCTGTCTGAGATAGTGCCTTAATGAAAATTACCAATCTGTAGTTTTTGGTTTAACAGGCTGATACAAACAAAATGGCTGCCCTATTCGATACCATACACCATCAAGGGCCCATTGATTGTTACAACTGTTTTTGCGTACAATATTAATAAAAAAAAATGTACTATGTCTCTCAATATCACCGTATGTAATAGCCTACATCGCAGGATGGCAGAAAGCTATTTCATCGCTTAGTATGCATTGTATACTTGCTGTATTTGAAAGTGCTCGTTGAGGGACACATTGGTTATCAGAAGCCAACAACAAGTGTTACGAGTGTGTTGATTTTAACCGAAATCTAGTCACTGTTGTAGAACAAATAATCATGTGTAAACGGCTGCAACTACGTTTCAAGTCTTGTCTGTATTTTTTTGCCCAGTAAAATAGTATAAATGTATAAATGTTCAGCTTATATGGTTAATTTTGCTTTCGATAAGTGTTTTGTTAAATTTTGCTAAATTTTTATTGTATGCGGATTATTCAACCAAAAAGAACTTGCCGTGACCAGGATTCGAACCTGGGTTATTGCGGCCACAACGCAAGGTACTAACCACTATACGATCACGGCTGACGTCAACACGCTAATATGGCTGACATTATCGATTGCCTTTAGAATAGGCAGGTAACTGTTTGACATGCAAACTTCGAACTATTTTGCTGTATTTCTCTTTGCTGCTCTATGACAACACGGCAAGATTCTAGACAACGCTTGCAACATCCTAGCACTGGTCATTATCTTTAATGTCAGCATCAACATCGCTAGAAATCTCTGTATTCAGAGATTATTGTATGTCCATTAGACTCCACTTAGACTGGTGTGTCAAAATGTCAGTTGGTCAAAATGAGCAATGCGTAAGAAAAAAGAATATCAAAATTTTGGTAACGTTTAGTTTGTATGACGTTTCGACAAGAATTTGGCACCTACATTTCTGGGTATTTGGTTGTGTGTACTGACTTGAGGCACGCTAAAACCGTGCCCGGCTAGCTCAGTCGGTAGAGCATGAGACTCTTAATCTCAGGGTCGTGGGTTCGAGCCCCACGTTGGGCGCCACTTTTTTCTCTTGCTTCAAGGTTTCCAAATTTTGTTGATGCCCTAAATAAAAAAATAACGAATTGCAAACTGAAAAAGGTGGTTATACGAACATATTTATATTCCTATAAATCCAACGGAGCATTAATTTTCACGAGTAAAATCATTGTTACTCGGACGCGGCGTTTGTGTTGGGAAATTGGGCGCTCGACAGCGACAATAATTATAATATTATATTTTTGATGAGCGTCATCTAAGCAAATTAAGCTGCATATACCATACAACCACAAATAGGCCAATGAATTAATAGTAATTAGTTGCCTTTCTTAAGTGTAATAGGGTAAATGTAGGCCCTTAGAGAGCCCATTTCATTCAGCCATTCAGAGCCTCTCTGGAAATCTACCTAAGCTAATAGATTGTATCTTCCTAATACTGCACACCAGAAAGCAGAGTCGTGCAGTTTGCCTTCTGAGATACGCTGCCTATGTTGTACACAGCTCGCCCTGAAGACGATGACCAGTATCATATTTTTTTTGCTAGGTTTGCCGTAGCATAGTGCGCTCCTTTTCGTCTTCATCTGGCCTTCTTCGGTCCCTAAATTTCGTTGAGTGTGCGTATCCTTTACGTGCACTATTGGATCACGGCGGTAGCTTAAACGAATAATGAATGCCACGACCCAGGTCAGCTTAATTCGCCTTACTGAGTTGAGGAACAAAGCGCCCGAATCGCGGCCCCTTAGCGCGTCCCTGCCACATAGATGTGACTGAATTTTGCCTTCAAAGAGAAACGACAAAGATAGACAATGCGCCGGGAAACTACAGAAAAGTAGCAGAAAAAAAGCCCTCTTTCACAGCTTCTCGGCGGTAACTACAGAGATAATTTTGGTGGTCGTAGGCAGATTTATGTAGTGTGGTGGGTGATGAAAAAATAGCATGAGAATCTATAAAGATAGAAGGGTAACAGTACATACAGTGAATGCCGAACGCCTCTGTTCAAAATTGGATTAGCCTGGGAAAAACAGGCTGGATATAATGTTGCCAGATGTACGTCACAGACCACACAGATAAAGTCTTCCGCTGGCTGAGGAGCTCAAGATGATTTCGTCCGCAATGCTGCTTGATCGTGCGTCCGTTTAATGAGGCCCTTATAAAACCGTTATGATGAATGTGGATGGCCTATAATATACATGTGTATGCAATCAGGTGTAAATTGGAACAGATTCGAATATTGAAATCGTTCCCGGCATAAGCGCGGCATGGAGCATAGAGACACTGAGATTCGCTTTCTTATGATGAGCAAATGCCAGGTTAAAAGGAAGTGTTTCAGAAGAGCTGTCTTGTTTTTCATGGGAATACGGTTGGATCAGGCGTTAAGGTGCCACTAACCACAGCAATTTTGCGAGAATCGCCCTTTCACTTTACTGGTTCCCCTTGCTAGAGCTATAGGGCCGTCGGCTGTATTTTAGGTATGCTAAATTTCTTCGTCGACTTCGATGATAAAAACAATGATGGCAATAATGGTTATAGCTAAGGTAATTTGAAATGTAGCTTCTGGGTGTTTCTGAAAAGGGAGAAACATGCGGTAGTGGTGACAATCACGTGGAACAGTGTTGGCTTATTCTCCGCTTCGACGTGCATATATTTTCATTCGCAGTATATACTTGTAGAACGGCTTGTTCAATTTGTCGGGTATACGACCCGTCAAATCTAGCTGAGTATTGCGGTTAATATACAGTATAGCGCTTACTATTGGTATCGTTTCAAGCGATCTGAAATATACACATTTGTAAATGATGTAACTGCGCATGGCCGCACTGTATGTAACGTGCATCTATCATGTTATAAGTACAAGTAAGTGTGTCACTCATCTTTATAGTACCCTACTTATTAAGATCTCACGGGTTTTATCCGATATATTGTACTGAAACGATTTTAACGAAGCTCTAGAAGCGTTAAGTTATAACTAAGCTTTAAAACCAACTTGATTAATAAACTTACTTCTTCATTAGAGTGTCCGTAGTAGGGCTGTTTTCCAAATGTAAATATTTCCCAGAGTACAACACCATAGGACCACATATCCGATTCCAAAGTGAATTTCCCGTACATTATTGATTCTGGGGCCATCCACCGCACCGGAAGCATACGCGATCCTCCGATCTAATTACAAGCACATATATACACACACACACAAACAGAAAGGAACACGCTCATTGATGTTTTTTTTAACAGGCGACAATCAATAGTACGAGTTCATCTTGTAATTGTCGTTCTTCATTATACGATGATTTTCAACTGTGCCCATATCTACAAACGGTACGCCCTCTATATATATACCACGTATATATAGTTAACCTTTAAACATAAAATCTAATCATGTGTTTGCCCTTGGCCTAAAAGGTCTCATTGTATCTCTTCGCTTGCTCGGAGAATTATCAACGCTAAGTGCCATTAGCTAATAGATCAGAGAGATCGATCAAGATCAGCTTTAGTTTCATCTCAACCTCAGAAACCTTAACCTTGCGTTTCGCACCTATCGCGCGCAAGCATAGCGGACGAATAACACGGCTAAAAAAGCGTTAACCGCTCCAACGGAAAGTGTTATTTCAGTTGTCAGCTCCAAATCAGCTACATGATTATTAAGACGATGCTGTCCGGGGGTAGTGTATTTACAGCGGTCTCAATGTTCAGTAAACTCATGTATTTTGGCCGCTGCGGTTGTATTAGTTGAGGGGGTATTACGACGACTAAATTTACATTCGACCGGTTTCTTTTAGAGCAATTCGATCGGTATCTGTAAATCTTTAAAAGAATAATATCCAGTTCAAACTATTAAATAATACATTTGCCTGAACATAGCATGATTTCCTGATGATCTATCGTGGAATTGATTTATTATCGTACCGAACCTATTTAAAAGTAGAAGTTACGTTCATTCTGTATAGGCGCTTTCGATAGTTATTTTCTAACAATTAAGTGATAACACTAGCAAAAATCGGTTGATAACTGTGCTATTTTGATAGACAGATTCAGGAAATTGGGTCTTTTCCAGTCATTATATTGGCAATAATAATTTATTAATAGAGGTAAAAAAAAAGGCAAGTGATCGAAAAAAGTTAACCAATTTCAAAAGTAAGTATCTTAATATAGTTGTACTTTGTAGACAATCACAAGTAACGATAATTTCCCTTTTTGTGCCAATGAAATGAGATAGCTTATGCCCTTGGCAAATGCTACTGTCGTATTGAGGCTATCTCCGCAAGAGTACTAGCACAAGTATTAATCAGTTATTCATACGTTACACACGAACCTAATTGAAATTTTCAAAAAAGAAATTTTGTTTTTGACTCACGATCTCAGTCCGTTAAGTGCAACAACAGCGTATTGTTTGTGCGCCTTGTTCAAAGCTTGTGAGACTCAAACCAATCTATTAAACGCATGTCTCCTTACCGTAAATCTTTCCTTACCTTAAATACGGCCAGTTTTGAGAGACACCCCTGGTTGTAGCAGGGGATTCTACGTAAGCTCTGCCAATAGAAAAACATTTCGTTCAGTAATAATAACCTACGTATTTGAGGAGGAGTCGGTATCGGATATAATATTTGATTATAAACTGATAAAACTGGATAGTTGTTACCTGCCAACACAAAAAAAAAAAAGAAGCTCGTTTACGTACGCTTCGTTTTCTAAAATCAATAGCCAAAACTAAAAAATCTAGAGAAAAAAAAAATAAAGAATCGAACATAAATAGCATATTCGTGAATTAAAACAGTCCTTCACAGGTACCTGTCGTAAAGTACAATTCGTAAGACACAATACGTGAACGTTTAGACTGAAGATATAAACAACCGCGTTTTAATAAAGGACAATAAACACGTTCGTCTAATAAACTATTTGATTTGTCAAAACCTGCAAAATTTGCAGCAAAAACGGAATTAACAATTTGCGGTTTCTTATAGTGAACTTCGTGAAGACCTTTCAGGAAGTGAGCGATCGTCTAGTAAATACTAGATCAATATATGAAGTTGTTCATATTGATCGACATCGTATTAGACAAGCTACGTTTGCTAAATAATTAAATTTCTAAGGAGGATTTAATAACTAACATTGATTTTACATACATATTTAGTCGTTTCTCACGTTACTGCGGTAACTTCATTGTTTCACCTAATCTTAAGAAGATTACAATGTAAAATGTAACAAACATTTTTGTTTATTCACCTATACAAACCTTGTTAATATATAAATTCTCACGAAACTCAACTATTTTGTGCTAACAGCCGTAAATACAATAAACAAATGAAAAAAAAACTTGTCCGTTTACAATTCAGTGCGGCGTTTCTAATCGACTGAAGCAAATGCTTTACTTAGAACAATGCTATTTGTTTTGAACATTTCTAAATGTCTAAACGTTGCAATCAACAAGAGTCCGACGTTCAGAGTTTCAGAATACAATGATGTGTAACAATTTACAAAATTACTCCATAAACAATAATAACTGGGCTTTACTGCGGGCCTTTTTGTTTTTAGTTCGCTCTCGCGCATGATCTTAAATTGTCCGCGTATGCTACTTGTCTGCGTGTACAGTCTGGTGTTAAACAGATCTGGCAGATTAGCGTTGCTTAACTTCAGGTAGTTTCCCAAAACCGATCTGACGTCCAATGTTCTCAGTAGTTTTATGCGAGCGGCCAATAAAGAGAAGCCGTAGTACATGCAAAAGATCACAAACTGCTAGCGTTTAATAGTCAAGCCATAGGGACCTAAGTAAGGTCCACCTTCTACCAATGGGTGGACAGAATCCACAAAAACTAATAAAATAATAGATCTTCTTATTAATGCTTTCTAGATAGCATGGCATATTTTCATCTGTTCCACGATACTTAACACTAGCTGTTAGTTACGTAAGTTCGATAACCAAGACAACCTGCATGAAACGTACAAAATATCTTTTGTTGTACTACTGCCCGAAAGGTCATTCAGTGTTTTCATCCTATAGGAATTCCTTTTATATTAAAGGATATATAAAAAGGAAGGATATTGATAATGCAGAGAGTATCTGATCCATCCGAGTTTGTTTGCAGGACCAAAATAAATCTATTAGTACTATTTAAAGCTCTTATCTAATCTAAAAAGCTATATCGGTGCGAGAGCTATCAGCACAGCCAACGACCACCCGGCGTATCATAATGGTCGCTAGCTATGCTTAACTTGTGGCTGAAATGGTTCTGTCGGCGATTGGAACTGTTGTCGATGGGTTGGCAGGATGCGGGTCAACGAGGAATCAAGAGTGGGATTTAGGCCGCTCAGCTTAGTGGTCTGCTCTAATAAGCAAACTTCTAAAGATTGCTTTGAGGCTAGCATTTGGTAAATGTTAGATCGGCTCTCATAAGACGTGAACTCTCGGAGAAGGCCGAAAAGTGTACAAATTAGGTAGTGACCAACCTTATAATAGTCACACGTATACACGTCTCGAGACATGCCGAAGTCCGAGATCTTCACGCAAAGGTTGTTTCCGACGAGGCAGTTTCGCGTCGCCAGGTCACGGTGGACGAAGTGCTGCACAGACAGGTACAGCATACCATTTGCAATTTGGCTTGCAATTGATAAAAGGTCAGCCTGAAAGGACAGCAATGTGTCAATGTTATAATAACTATATACTTACTATAACTATGTAGCTATAATTTATTAGCTATTGCCTACTATTAATAATGAAAATCTTCTCTATGAGCGTGTACCTAATATTCTATAATACTAGATGACGGATAATTTCTGTTTTAGGTATGTTCGAGAAAAGAGCCTAGTTAACAATCGGCTTTGTTATAACGTACGATATACCTGTACTGTATTTCGCTGTCACCTATGTAGAAGTCCTTGTAGAAGACTACAAAAACATGTGGTTAATGGCCTGAAGTCTATGGAACGCGCTATGTTCACGTTCATTTTGGTTCTCTGTCATATTTTGGTATGGAAGCGCGCAGATTTTTAAATAAGCACCTTAGTCTATTAGAGCATAAAAGATGTGATCTAAGACTGTCTCTTCTAGCCACGATGCGGTCCCATCTAAGTGGTTAGTAGGCAACAATTGAAATCAATAACATTTCAAGTCACTTCCGTGCACGCAACTGTGAACAAGGTTATTTCGACGAGTAAGCATTATTGATGAAAGAACAAATATTGTCCTTCAAGCTATATGACGCGGCAATACAATCACTCAGCTGCGATCGAAGCAAGACATTTACTTAGAATATTTTCTAGCAAATATAAAGCACCAGATTGGAGGATGGATCTTTACAAGATTTTAGAATAATTAAGATGGTGAGTGATAGAACATCAAACGGAAAACGCAGCAGTAGCAGTAGCAGTATTGGACCCTCGCGCGCCATTAAAGCATTGGGCTGGCGCTGGGATGCTATGGCGTAGATATGGGCTGACAAAAGGAATGCTCTATAGCCTGAAAAACGAGCGCGCAAATGCTTACTGCCACCAGACTGAACACGAAAGATCTTCCCGAGGCTCCCGCTTACACAACGATTTAGTCGGAAAACGGAAAATGGATCGAGTACAATGAAGGAAGATTGCTTGAAGAATCTAAGCTTGCAAACACATACAAGCTTCAGTTTTCCGGAAGACTTCAGCCGCCGTCAATGCAATTAAGTAGTACAAAGTTGAACCCAATCGAGTTTTCTTGCGTACGATACACTCATGATGAACATACATATAAAATTGGGAAATCGATTAATGAACATCACAAATAAAACTGATACCAGTAATCAAGGCGATTGTAGTGGTCAACTCCAGATTGTAAAAAGTTTGGTACAGTATACTGTGTAAGAACAGGCTATAGTTAAGTTTTGTCAATTTATATGTACTTATTGATGTTGATGAGAGAGTTTCAAGCAATTTCATTTCAAATCCTCATTGATGTGTCGTCACATAAGAACAAAATCACAGTTATTTCAATCAATAGATCAAAGATACCTACTATGTCTATAAAGTATTATAAATATCTAAACTCATTTAATTACATATATTCACCACGTACTAGTTAACTGGATTCCGTCAAAACACATTTGCGGATATAAAAACGTCTAAAGTCTCGAATTCTGGTTCGGGCTTACGGCCAAGATCGTGTGACAGGCAACACATTAAAAACCCCTGATCTCTGCATTTTAGTTCACTGACATTCTGAGTTGCTTAGGAGGACAAAAGATACATATTAATGTATCATAATAAAGGATACAGGATACATATTAATGGACGCAATATTGCTTGAATTTGGCCAGTGATGTATCGTTCAGGCTACATTAAAAAATACGCTTAATCAAACTTTCATAGCTTTGTGGGTAAAATTAGTTCTGCAAATGTTAGATTCTGCATTGAGAAATCGACAGCAGATTGTTTTATAGTTTTGTTTAGAACATTTGAGAGTATTATATAATATGTGTATATATATAATGGGTATGATGTCGGTAATAACCCTGACAAGTTATATGAAAAGTTAAAAAAGTTAGTGTCAGAAGTGGGATTCGAACCCACGCCCGGAAGACCGGACTGCGACCTGAACGCAGCGCCTTGGACCGCTCGGCCATCCTGACACACGGTACTACACCCTTTATTTACACCTTTTCGTTTCCAACTATGCACTTATTAAAGAGCTGACCTACGCTTGGCAAAATGATATATTTGAGAAAATTTTTGTCTAAAAAAGGAAGGTATCTAAAGCACTATAAAACTAGAGAAATTATTTAGAAATACCGTTTGGTAAGTAATATGTAAATGTATTGCCACGCAGTTCATATGTGTAGCGTTACAGAAATATCAATTTTTTATTTTGTAGGAGTTAAAATGCATAGAAGAGCTTTAATTAAATGATGAAAATTTGTTGTGCTGATTTGATTAGTATTAATATTGCACTAAGCGTATTTAAGAAAAATCAGCAGAGAAATTAGACCAAACATTTTGTCCTTCCAATATATACAGTATACGAGTATACAGTGTACACGTACGAGCTCTTTTCCTTGCTAAAACATACTTCACACACATGGGAATCGAACCGACGTTGGCAATACCAAAATATTTCCCTTTGTTACTGCCGTCGATCCCTCGCTCATCGCACACAGTTTTTTAGAAATATTTCTATATCATACGATATAGAAAACAATATATAATATTCTTTTTGAAACAAAATTTTATTCTATAAAAAAATGAAACAAAACCGACCCATTTTCGAGCCGTCGTCTACAAATTTTAGTTCCCGACGCTGTGGAGTATGAATGATAAACCATTCTATCATCCATATCTTTATATAATGTAATTGAATAAGCCGCCATCACTGAGTATCAAAATGTCTGTAGAATTTAGAAACAACGTACTATGATTATGCCTCAAGAGGAGAAATAAATTTATAGAACTAAATTGAGGTGGTAAGTTAGCAAAAACTTTTAATTGAAAAAATTCGCCTCAGGTTGTCGGTGGCCCCTAAATTTCGAAAGCTTAGAAAATAGTTCGAAATATATGTTATGCTGAGTTGTTATATATAAATTTCACACTTGCAGAATCCAGCGTAAATATAATAAATATAAATTCACAAATAACAAGCATTTTTATTATAAGCATTGGTGAGCACTAGAGAAACAGTAGGTTCGTCACGAAAGCCGATCTATTTTTGTAGTAGTGAGTTTCTTTCGGAAGTAAATTTCAACGTCTGATGTGATTACGTACCTTTTGTAGTTGAATTAATTTATTTAAGTTTTTATATTAAGGTTTACGCTTATTTTTGCTTATTAGCGATTCATGCCATCAACTCTCTTAATGTAAATTAACGCTGTGGATTAACACTACATTTTTTCCACTTAGCGTGGTTACTCGGACAAAAATGCAACTACCCCCTATGTTTTTGTTAGTATAGTATCTATGGCAGTTAATGAACAGATTGTCTCAATATTTAATAGATCTTTTCTCGGAATTAATTGACGTTTAAGTTCCTGCCAATTTGCACAATACCAGTATACAGCCTAATCTATAGAGATTTTCCTTACGTCTCTAACAGTTTAACAAACTAGAATAAATGCATTCTCTTTTATTCGCCATTTGAAACCCGTAACCTTCCAAACGACATTTACAAGCAATCTCAGACACCGACTCGCTAATTCCGTAATGCGTAAGACAAACAACCCACACATAATACTGTAAGAAAGGCAATAGCTAATATACGGATCACCCGCTCGAACTCTGCGAAACTTTTAGACCCTGCGTTCGTGACTGTTGTCGTTGCTTACCCTCTCCCCGGATCTCTCTCTCTCACGCCCTCTCCCTCCCTCCCCCCCTCTCTCTCTCTCGGACTCGCTTTGTCTACCCTCATTTTTCAATTACTTGTCTCCTCCTCGCTTTCTAGCGGGATCATCGATGAGGACGTTTTCAGCTTACTGTGGCTTGTTCGATCGGAGTTCTGTGCCAGCTGAGTACTCTGGCCTGCGCCGGTCCAGAAATCGATGTATTTCTTGGCGTCTGTCTGCGTGTGAACTAATGTAGCCGTGCTGCGGTTGCCCTTTGTGTCATGATTAGGCCAAGCAGGCGAGAGTTCGGTGACAGTGGGAGTGTTGTCTTTTCTTCGGTACTGCGGACCGTCTCGCGGCCGTGCTACCTACGCTTGCGCTGTGCAGGAAAAGGGTGGGCCGGCAAAACAGGGGGCGAAAATGTAAGGTAAAAGAAGAGAAAGAGTTTTGCTTCTTTGTCCTGGCTTATCCTGGATTTATCTGTCACCGCTGCCCCAACACTAGCTCTATCCTTTTCTGAGATCTAATTAGAAGGAACGCGAATGGCCAGCAGGGAACAACAGCGACGTGTGGTGCGTAACGCCGCCCTTAAACGAAGTAGCTTTCTCATCGACGCCGAAACAGCCAAAATATAGTAAGGAAAATGAAGAAATTATATGGTCTCTGAAATGGAAACGACAAATCGTCCTTCTGGGGCTGCAGGCTTCAGAACCGCGCGCCGTACGAATGGAACTCCTATTTAAACCTTACCATACTATTTTCGCTCTAGAGAACCGGGCGTTAGAACGGGCATTTCACCAGATCTTCCTACGGGCAGTGGATTAGTTCCTCGCAATGCCAACGTCGGATGCAAACATATACAGGCACTGGTGCGCAAACAATCAAGCAGACAACAGAAAACTATATATATACATACTTCTATAGAAACCAAACTACGGTTGGATGTGGGTAATGGATCGTTGCCTGGATATTTGGGTACATACATTAGGAAAACGGGAATTGGTCTTGTATGCAAATAGACAACATAAATCGAAGCAGTGGAAGATGACTGAATTGTGTATACTAACAAAACGTATGTTTGCTCCGATCTGCAAGCTCTGTCTTTCAAAACTGTTATAGAAAAATGTCTACAAGGAGGGAAATTTTTTTAAATCAGCAGCCCCCGTAGCCCAAGTAATAGAAGTGAGCACAAGAACCAATCAGCAGCATCGTTGACGAGAAAAGGGTGCTCTTATCATAATACGAAAACATTATCTGCGTAGCACCATTGGAAAATTTTTGCTAGGTTTCTAGAATTGTGGAAGTTTTCGTAGGATAGGATGTATTTGATAGTAGATTTATTTGCGTGTCTACCGGTTATCGTCGGCCGAATGACACGTGGGTGACCAATGATGGCTTTGGGTAAACACATATAGATGATTTCATGTTAGATTTGAACGTTCGCGATAGAGCAAATGACTATTATTAACGCATTTTTAGATGACCCGTAAGCTTTACGGTGTATGTCTTCAGAAACAGGTGGGTTTTGCCGTTAAGCTGTCTAGTTGCTCATTTTTCAGTGATACTCTCTGTAGTTAAACGTTTGGCTGTTAAACATTCATCGGCTCAATTCGCATCCCATTACAGGCGTGGTTCCTTTTTAGCGGCAACTGGTAGAATGATGACACATCAACGTGATAAGATCTAAATCCTTCAGGACATGTCCTAATGGCTGGTCAGAATGGGAAACCTTTTTTGTCAGGACTCTTATATTTCATTGTAGCAACGACGCATAGGTAGCATTTACAATCAAGCATCGATTAATTGGTTTATAGCTTTAAGGGTGCGAATTTGCACCTATAAAGTGGATTAGCTATGGATGGAATAAAGAAGAAAATCGCGATACATCGAATAATCATTCCTTTATAATAATTTCAATTCGTTTTGTACACTCTCGAACAGCTCAAGCTTCACCTGAATCTAAACCGATTCCTCCATAAAATTAATACAACCCTATTAGATTGTTTGATGCCCATCTAGGTCTGGTCCTCCCCTCGACATCGTGTAGAACACGAGTCTCCTCTTGGCTTGGCAAGGGGAAGCCAGCCTTAAGCAATCAAGTCACAATGTAAAACAGGTTTGAACTTGTATCTGCTACAACGACTCAACCATCACAGCAAGCAGTTCTACGAGAATCGATGAATTGGATAGGTGTCTTGACTTCTATATGGGGTGGTGCCTTTAAACTGTACGTCTAAGCGGTCAGGTACAAAGAGCGCAGGGAAGCTCAGCTCAACAATAATGACACGAAAATTCCAAAGTTAAAATCTTTTATAACTATAGATGGCCATCGAGGATTATATAAAACGAGAGAGAATGTAGTCTTCATTATCCTATGATAATAGATGCTTCAGTTAAGTATTATTGCATTTTCTAAGCTTGCGGCAGGAACGACCGTGGCTACTTAAGAAGCTCATATTCTAATCCTCGACGTAAGAATGATCTTCAATTGGTGTTCTTGTTTAGCGTGGTGAGTATTGCCTGCAGAGGGCTTCGTTTATGTAGCAACACGAATGCTGTACAAAATAGACACTGTCTCTGTTGCCAATATTTGATAGCACTTCCGTATCGAAGGCGCGCTCCGCGTAATTAGCAGGCGGAATTTTCTATCATAAAAAGTTACTTAGCGATCGAAACAGGATCTGCAAAAAAAAACGATTGGCCGTTCAGTTTGAACCGGCAAGATCCGGCGACGCTACCAGGGCGGGTGAACTGTTGGCCCCGCTCTAAACATGTAGGTATTCTTTATTTTGAGATTTGTTCAGTCCGGTTTACTGACGAGGCCTTTAGTGGCTTCCCGTTCCCAACTATGTGAGAAGATCTGTATTTCTGGTATTCAGTCCAGCGGGTTGCGATACCCTCGCAAGGTGGAACTTGCCCCCCAATGTGACCATTTGAGCGTACTGACACGAGTTTTCCGCTGCCGAAAAAAGATTTAACCGACATAAGAACCCAAACGGCAGTAACACAGTCCAGAACTTCTGCCTCTACGGCGGATGTATCGACAGAGTGCGGCAACAAGACTAGTACGTCTGACCCTTTAACTTGCTTCAGCATGTGCCCCTCCCAATGGAAGTAGTGACCGATAATGAAAGCGCGGATTAACATGGGTCACCTTGTAACAGGGTAATGCACCCCTTGCTGTTGCATTTTAGTCTAGGCGACGACGAATTATGTTCGGCTGATCAGTGGTAACGATTCCGGTCAACATCATGAGGCGCGCAATGGTCCTGACAGCAGGCATCAGCTTAGCGTCGTTGTTGCTGTATGAGGCGCACGGAGTTAACGTATCGCCTGCTATGCCACAATCTATTAACTAGTTGGCTCGAATGCTTTCCTTACTCAGCAGAAGCGGCTTGACTGGGTGTGCCACACAAGTACCAACATTTAATCTCACAAATCTTATCACTTTGGAACTCGGCAAAGGAATCCTAGGGCTGCTGATGTCGGTCATTTCGCCAGTAGGTCTAAGTACGATCTTCCTGAAGCGGTCCGATGAGCTTCGTATTGCCAGTGACGAGCCCGAGTTCAGTGTCGACGAGCCAATAGGGAGCTCAGTATTTAAAAAGCGATGTGAGTCAAGACATGGAACTCTTGTTCTGCAAAAAGCCGGATCGCGCTGAGACCTGCCTTAATACTGGGCGGTATTAGCGACAGCTGCTGGTTGGACGGATTAAGTAGCTTCGCGACGAATCGATCTGATCGTCTCATTAAGGATCTGGACAAAGCCGTCAAGTACGGATACTTGAATGCGTCTCAAACTGAGGAGTGTCGAGAAAAATGTAAGTACCGGATGAACTCGGACCTTGGCGGGGGAATACTTCAGAGGTGCTGACGAATATGAAGTTCCTTCAAGTGCTAATACGATGTGATATCAAAAGTTATACGCCAGCTCCAAAACGAAATTAATTACTGAAGACGAACATCAGAGTTGGCAAGACGACCGACCCCGTAGAAGTTATTTGGCTACTATCAGCTGTGGACAATTTCCGGCTAATCTAGCTTCCAGTATACCGACCTTGAAGGCAATGATTTTGGTTTAAATAACCAAACAAATGATTAGAAATTACATATCTGGTATACCTTGTGTAACAGGTAATACTTGAACTAATCTATCGGAATTAACCTTGCTAGTGTAATATGAGGAGCCGACCTCTTTTGCAATGCAATCAGTATTCATTATTTAGTTTTTTAGGTACCGAAACTGATCTGCAATCTTCCGTTGGGGGAAACCAGACCAGACTAGGTGCAGCCATACGATACAAATTAACGTTACTGGGCAATGTACGTAGAAGACATTGTAAATGCGTCCGTCTATGACTGTAACAGATCTCTGAAATAGTATGCACGCTTGTTGTGCATAATCTGTTCATCGACGATCAAATGTAAATCGGTTATCTCGCACTACGTTATACGTGTACATGTTTCCGTAGTTATAAAATATGTCCTACGTTCTATTCTAATAAATTACTGATTATAAATGCGCTAAGAGATCATAACTTTGGAGAGGACGTGGTTAAAGGCTGAATCATAAACTTCCGGAAATGCTTACTCAGCGATACAAAAAAAAAGTCATTGATCGATGCAACAAACAAAAAAATTGACCCAGACGACAATGTTACGTTAACAATGCAATGGCCAGTTTATGCCCATTTCAACATTTTGGGCTTTGGGGACGTTTGAAAAACGTTTCCTCAATGATAGAATAAATTCTGTTATATTCATAAGCGGTGATACTTGCTTTTGCGATATGTACAAAAGGAGCTCTGTAGCCTTCGCTTCGATTGTAGGCATTAACTCGTAATAGCTCGGCTAAATCTCCGTGCTGCATAAACTCAAACACCATCCATGGAACCACGTCGTTATCTGGAAGGACACGTAATCAAAACATGTTAAACTACCTAAACTATCATTCGACGAATCTTATCTAATCTCTATAACCGATTTATTATCTAAACGTGTAGTTAGAAAATAAGACACAAATCAAATGGTTGTGTCCGTCTATTTACAGCAACTAAAGGTAGATCTTTAAATGCGTGTACCCTTTTGCACTGCCTAACAAATATATCCTATTGTTGGCGAAGACCGCTGACAATCAATCGATTTCCGCTCATTTGGTGATCGTCAACTACAAACAAGCGCAATTGTTTTTTGACAGGCAAGTCATCGTTAGTTAGACTTCGCCATATGTTGTTGCTGGCCTCAACTAATCAACTCGAAGATTATTAAAAGTAACTTATTATAAATAGGTTAGGAAAAAATTAGCGAACATAGAAGCTGTTTTTTTTGCGACTGTGGCAACGGTACGCTTTTTATACGTTAGAATAGGCTTTTGTCGCTACTATCGTTATGTCAGGATATTGCAGCAAAAAAGAACCAAGATACTACAAAACCGGTAGACTAAGCCTCGTAATCAGCTTTCTACGTGGTCGCTAGAGGAGCTCAGGTTAAAAAGGTTACCAGCGGTAGCCATCTGCAGCGTTCTAAGCATCGAAATCTCATTTGAGTATCTCATGTGACTGCTTAATATTGTATGCGATGTTATATATCCCGACTGGTCTGTAAAAACAACAAATGATTTCCTCACACAGTTACGTGTAAGTATTTACGTTCATTGGGCAATGTATAATCGTGTGATTAACTTGTCGCTGCGTCTGCTGTTTTGTCGTCGAGCGGTGTCATGGAACTTGTTATTTTAAAACTCAGACAGCTCAAGTCGTTTCCCAGCCGAAAATGCTGTACTATTTAGTTTTTTGATTGGCAAACGCAGATCCCTTACCTAAAAATGTTCTAACCACCTTCTCGTCGCGACAGATTCAACTATAACTTTCATAACACTCTAGCCGATAGCAGTAACCATTTTGGTAACTGCCGCTTCAATTTTCCGTTAGTTTTTCAGTGATTCACAAAAATGAAGAAATGGTATGATGACTGTCCGGGCCAACATTAATCAAAGTTTCCCAGTCGTTAAAAAGGACATTTCGCTCACTTATTCTCCTGGTTGATAGATACCGCAACGACACTATGGGATGTCGGAGGCCCAGTTCATTCGTATCTCGCCATCCCTAGCATTTGCATAACCATAGATCCGTCTAATCAATTAGTTACACGAAGTATATGACAAAAATACGTCAAAAAAATCATAGTTGTCCGTTTCTTCCAAGTGGAACAAGTCCATGTCTTCAACTGCTTCTTGCCTGCGGATTCAGTCTAATTTCTGTGTAGCTATGCGTAGAAACATCGCAGTCTAGACAACATGGCTCTATATCAAAAATAATTACCTGAATCAAATTATCGCCGACTGTCGAACATACCTCGACAGACCCATCCATATAAGCGGCGCAAGCTCACCAAATGATTATATACTTCATGTGAGCAAGCCTATATCCGGTTCATGTGCTATTTGCTAAGGTTAGATTAGCAACTATTTCCGTATATCTTCGTTATGGCACTCACATCCGAATATAAACGAGGCCAATTACGCAAGACTTGCCTTCGTGGAGCACTAGCTAGGGGCAATCAGAGCGAGCCTATTAATCAAATCTTTGAGCGACTGTCTTCAAAGCTTTACCAGAAACACCCGCTTGCCCAACGGGCTCTATTCTGCAAGCTGGCGTACGTCTTTACGTCGTGTAACTTAGCAGAGCCTGCTACCCCACTGCGTATACGAATTGCTGACGTAAGAGGCAGGAAGGTTAAGCTGGCTAGAGGAATGGGAAGGAGGCAAAGATACACATACATAGACACAAGAAGAGCTCGCGGGCATTTAACCCCCACAGCAGCACATGACAATAGCCGCCTATCCGTTGAAAAACTGCGCTCCGCCGAAAACAATGCAATGCGCGTTTTCTGTACGTCCACAAGATTGGCTTTTCCACAATAGTCAAATATGACCTTTGTACAGCTTAGCCGCTTCTGACTGGCAGCCTGTATTTTACAAGCAATGTCCTAATCAAGAACGCGGACAGAAGTAACAGAACTTCATGATGGGGTCGTTCATGGCTCGATTCATTAGCTTCTAGGAGCAATCGCATATGACAGGTCGATCGACTGGTAACGAACTTTGGTAAAGTGAAATTGACGGCACGGATGATTAGACCTGAAAAAAAAATGTAATCAACTCGTCGTTTCAAGAATCGTTGAAGCCAATTCGCGGTGCTCCCCAGAATATCGGACGTGCCTCTGCAGTAGGGAATCGTTTTGTATATACTGCTATTTAAATAAACGTATGAAAGCGTAAGTCTTTTGTTTTTCACAAGAAATTAATATATCTCATCGTAATCAGAAAAATGCAATTAAACATAGGGGATATCGCTGGATTCTCAGTAGGCTGCTACAGTGGTTTTTCAACGACACGGAGCATGTAAGCCTTGAAAGAAGATAAAACGAGTCATATTCGTCGTATTTTTGGCTGTAAGCAAATTACGCTAGTGTTAATTACGTCGCGAGGAGAATCAGTTTCAACTGGTACTTCATTACGAAACAAATAGGTCGTAAAATTTGAGGGTAAAGCTTCAATTTAGCTCAGTATCACAATGCCCTATTGAGGCCGTTTAACAATGTTGGCATGCTCAGTGATATAGTCATATATCAAGCACAATCGAATGGGTCCTTTTCGCTAAATAGAAAATACCGAAAGCAGTCAAGCATACATGTTATAGCTTTTCGGCGGACGTGGTAAGGGAACTCTTCTGTCGTTCACAGATCTGTTTCTGCATAATATATATTTCTGTACAAGAAACAGACCTACATAGCTAATATTTTATTAGGCACTGCGAAGTAATATAATTTCTCCTTCTATTTCATTTTGCTGTCACTTGTATCCGCCCACACAGGTCAGCGCGGAACGAAACTGATCGGATCTTTTCAAAATCCACAAGAAGTTCTTTGTCTCAATACGTCACTGGGTTGTTATCGGGCGCTTCAGTTAGGCAAGCGAACGTGAACGCAAATAGATCCACACGCTCACCAACAGACGGACAACAATAGGCCATCGTCGGAGGCCACATCTGGACGCGTGCGGAAGTTGTATTTGCGCTTCCGTCAGCCATCTCGCCGTTTGCTCCTAATCTTTTATGGGCTCGCTTGATTTTAGCATTTAAAGCGCGCATAAAATGCGCCAAAAAGGATGACGCCATGATGTCAAGCTGCGTCGGGGAACGTAGGCATTCAAGGTCCCAGAAAGAAATTTTTAATGAAACCGCTAGAGCTGCGGCACGACATTGTTGCCGTTCTGATGAGATATAAATACAAACATATTTGCCTGACTTAGTATCCTGTATACATCCAGTAATAAGCACGGTTACAGCCAGCCACTAAGAGTTATATTCGTGTTTGGGAAAACAGTATAGATACGCGAGAATTAGAAAAAAAACGCACCCAACAGACCGCTTCAGATTGTTCCCAATGAGGCAATATTGTCTTGTGGGAATAGTAATTCTATTTCAATTAAACAGCTACTGCCTTTTTTCAAGGCAATAGCCGTGCAGAGTTTAAAATGTCCCTTTGGAGAGTAGCTTTTCCATGGGTTGTTATTACATTATATTATAGGCGTACAAATGGGTTCATCTATACACTCATAAAACTTTTCATGTCTACGTCGTGTCGCCGTACGTTTAACGGGTGACGAAAAGAGTGCGATAATAGCCTATTCTATCATATGTTGCTATTCGATAATCTATGTATTCCTCAGGTTACATCTTCGTCTTCTATTCTCAGACTTTTATCGGATAGTAATGAGCGGGCTATGGCTGAAGGTATTAAGCATAGAGTTTGTTCTGCAAAAAGCTTTACGTGATAGCACGATGTAGCGTCGTTTTACGTGTTTCTACTTAAGCCGTATTGTGTAACAACGGCCTTTATAGTTTAACGTCTTTATTAGACATTTTCAATATAGTTAGGTACGTGTGTTTCTCTACGGCTTAGAACAATTGCTATCGGCCGTGCTGTGCTAGGTTGGTGATGTTACAAACATTTTGTTCCATATATAATTGATATCGCATCGTGTATATAAAAGATGACCATATTTACAGATAGTTTAATTGATGATAACAGATAGACTCGCCGTTTTTTTTCGCCCAGGGCTGAAACTTTCATCTCGAAATTTTGCGAAGGAAAATTCTATTTAGGCCAAGGATTTGTTTAAATTGAAATAGTATTGTCGACCGGAGCTGCCAATGGTCACAGATTCGACACGCCGCTGGGAAGATTATGCGATCTTCGGATTGATGAGCTGAGGCATAACTCTGGAGTGCTTCAAGCAGCAGTAATTCGATTATCAACAAAGGGGCCACTGCGGCGCACTTGTGTCCAGAGCTGTTACTTAGATGAAATCTAATTTGCAGCTACAGAGAAAACTAGTATTATTAAAGCTGTCATAGGATTGACGCGCCAGGTCTGCCAGATTGTCCTTTGCCAGGTTTCTTAAATCTATCCGATAGCTTTCTGTGTATCGATTTAATCCTGTGGACGAGTGACCTTCTTTAGGCTCAATGGAGACCTAACAGAAGCTATCATGGTGGATGCGTCCCTTGTAATACCTTCAATTTGGCCGTTCAGTAGGGCAAATGAGTTTTTCGTTTCTTACCAATCTAATTTACTACGAATCAGACTGATGGCATTTTAGATGTTTACCCTGGGGGTATGGATAGAAATAATCTGAGCAACGGGTCTCGAAGAATGCATGATTGGTTTTTGCGTATGAATTTTATTGGACTCCAATTAAAGCTGAATATCTAAATGAAAATGCAAGGGAATTTTTTACACAGATTCCAAAACCTGTCACATTTCGATCTTTTCAGCTTTTTTCCTCATTAAATATAAACATGTGTTAGTATTCAACTTTTTGCTTAAGTCAGACAGGATTAAATAGCCCGTTTTTACGTACCGGATGCTAGAAACGTTGCTTTTTTTGCTAAGAAATTGATCATAAAATTATAGTCGGTTCAGATGCAGCCTAGTTGAAATTTCGTTTTAGAAAAACGTTGCCAGAACTACTCAGTAAATAGTGTCACTTTTGAAAAGAAGTTGTAGTAGGAGCAGGCATATTATCATCAGGAAGCTGAGAATGAAGCGTGATGTTTCAGCAAAAATGGGTGTGTGACATTCGGGAACTGAACGACTGTCATGTCCAACCCATTATGGTGTTTCTCTGCAAAAATCACGCGACTTATTTTTTGAGATACATCATCATGTGTGACAAACGAAATAACGGTATAAGTAGAATACGAAAGCTAGTCGATTCAACGGTAGGGTTTGAAGTTTTCTATCAGCCCAACACAAAAAGACACTGTTGCATCGTTTCCTTTGAAATGTGTTTCCAGGTTCAACGGTTAATCCTGGTACTGCGTAACAAAATGAGGTTAGAGATGCGGAACCCGTTACTTGTTGCTGCTTCGGTAGCCTATGTAATTCTATAAGAACGAATATCGCTAGGAAAAGATATGACAGCCTCGCTAACATCGTTCGCGGATATAATTCGTTAGTGTGCTTACTGCTTACAACCCCCTGCAACAGGATTTTGGGCCGCAAAAGATGTGTGGGACGCATTTGTTAGGTTAATCGAGCTAGATTATCAAAGCAGCTATTTGTAGACAAAATTTACGTCCCAATATCGCAAATATTCGCAGTGGGCCTGTGTATTACCTTATATCATAAACCTGAAGTGCAAGTGAGGGCCATCATTGTACTCAATATCAATTCTTTCCAGTAGGTAGTGATAAAATAAACTGAAACTCTTGTATGCGTTGGCTTCTGGAGAAAAGTTTTCTAGTCGTCAACTCACGGGCTAGATAAGGAATGGCTTTATATTAATATCTAACTATTTGACTTAATTGGTAAACTACAACTTCGTATCTTACATACTCTGTATTGAACGGAGTCAAAGTGAAATTATTATTAATATTATATTAAGTATACGAGCGTATTTTCGATATTCAGTGCTACACGTGAGCCTGATGGGCTTTTGTAAACCATCGTCGCGATTTGACAGCGATGAGCTTGCCTTGTCTAGACGCAGTTACGATTGTGACTCGCGCACGATGTCAGAGAAAGGCACAGATGGAGGTTGAGTGGCTACGAGGCCAAGCGTGCGCACCACCTCACTTCTTCCATAGTTGCATCCGAAGAACTCGCAAACAAATAGCTATGAGGTGTTTAGCCGAGGCTCTGGTAAAGGCCAAAAACGTAGCTTTACAACTACAAGATGTGTTTGGGATATACAGATGGCTGTCGTCTGTTTCTAAGCCACATTTAAGTACATCGAAATGAGACTTTTCACATGTATCGACAGACACACCCCTGACGGATTTATTTTTTTGATATCATTACCGCTAGGTTTCATTACGGCGTTGATTCGGGGGAGAGGGGAGTCATCTGCATTCTATGAATGAGCAACTAATGTTTGGATACACAAGGTTTTGGCTAAAAACTGGCTAAGAGTCGTCAAAGTAGCAAAATGGTCCAGGAGAAGTAAGAATATGTAAAGCAGTCGTTGTAAGTTCGATTTACGATTTGATAGGCGTTAAAGACTAGATGGGCCCATGTAAGCAAACTTAAATTTGTTCTAATCGATCCCGTACGGCACCCTGTACGACCTCGCTTGATTTGTTACCTGTATTTATGTGTGATTACTAGAAACAGATTTTCTGTCGTCGGACGTATATGCTAGACAGCTTAAGTCATCTTGACGTGCTTTTGCCCTATGCTGTTCCAGAAACCAATTCGCAAGGAACTTACAAAACCGTACAGGCACTTCTACCATTATATTTAGTTATTTTCTGTTCCATTGATACAACTCTGTAGCATACGCCTGGTAAGTGAAAGGCCGACTATCATGCATACGCGGCAACCGTCAACCGTTGCGTCAGAAAATGGTATAGATGTTCTAACAGTTCTCCACGTGCGAATAATTAGTGATACTCATTTTACGTCGGATATTCCCTAAAATTGTTGTCTATTCTTTCCCGAGCTGTCAGAACGTTAGCGAACAAATACACTGAATACAATTTAATATTTTACATCATTAACACTAGTACCTTTCAGTTATTGATGATTTGTTCGAGGTTGCCGCCAGCGTATGACTAGCCTCGCGTACAGTATGTGTCAATAAAGAAAGCTACCTTTGTTGTTTTAACCGAATGTTACCTTGGGTGGTACGTTTAGGTTCACAAACAAAATGGCGGCTTACTCTGTACTTTTCGCCTACTTATCGATGTCGTAAGATGAGCCATTGGTCACTCCTTGAATCGTTAACATTGAATTCTAAAATGCTCGTTTGCTCGCTTATCCAGCTACAGATGTGGCTTACGATATACGACGCACCAAGCCTGCGCCCTTTGATTTTAGCTGCCTTAGCAAAACCGCGCAGAACCCGTAAGGACCAATTCGCGATTCTCGCAAGAATCGGCTACCCTTAGTCTGCATCGAGGGTGTGGTAGTGACAGCTAATTCTAGCTATGAAGAAAGAAAGTTCATAGCGTGAACCTGCGGTCCCATCCACAATACGAAGCCAGCTCCTGTACTGTGAGAGCTCGAGAATTTAGTACTTCTCTAGAAGTTAATTTCCGTTTCCGATAGAGTGTTGGCTCGACAGCGAAAGCAAAAGGAGTCGCAATGCAAAAATGGGATGGGGAAGCGGACTGGCGAATTTGGGCTGAGCTTCCTGCGGTTTTTCTATTGTTTGTGGCCCTTCAATAGAGAGATAGCGTGAAAGGATGGAGGCTGAGGACCGGTTTAAGTCGAACAACCGCTGCTGAGGTAAGCGGGCTGCAATCGTCTGACTCGGCGAAAACTACTTAGACCGAAGCCTAAAAGTATTTAGCCTTCCTAGGCCGGCAGGCAGCAAGGAATGGCTGGATGAGTAACGGAAATACAAACAGCTGAGCGGAATCGTTGTTGACGACGCTATTATTACTATTGTGAGGAAACTTCTATCCAGCGAACTTAGGTTCGCAGGCTCAAAGCAAATTGGTTTAGTGGATTGCGCAAATCGCTATGCGCATCATTTCCTCGTATGTGAATCCAGCAACTCTGGCTATCTTCAGGGAACACATATTAAGGTTAGAAGATGTCGATCCTGCTGCCTCATATTTATCCATTTGAATGTATCAAATAATAGCCTCCAACGGCGAGTTCAATACCAATCGTACTTACATCTGTTCCCTTGCAGTATACATTCATGAAGGTAAATTGATGATTAGTAATTGCCAAGTCATAGTAAAGTCAGTCCGTATATACAGCGAAACCTCTCGTGCAATATAGCTTGTTAACAATACGTGCTACCTACTACTCCAATGGCACCTCGTAAAGCTTTTTTTGAATTTTTGCGCCGTCATCTTTTCCTTTGAACTAAGCACACAGCGTCGGCATTGGGCGGTGTTTAATATACAATATGCAATATACAAATGTACAATATTTGTGTATTCTTCAGATTGTATACAAATCGAATGCAATAAAAGATGGCTAGAGACCACTTTATCGACACTACTCGTAACAACGCTGGAAAACTTGGTTAAGAGTAACTGATCCTTGTTGAGCTATGTCTTGGAAATTCATCCATCCGTTCAAATGGGAACCTTTTTCTTTCCCATAAAATAGGTTCGGTGCTCTGTTAACTAGAAGTCGCTCAAACCGTTTTAACTCCGTTCAGCAAGCAGTGAGGCTGGCAGCTAACGCTGAAAAGTTTGTGAAGAAGCAGGGCGATGTTTGTCGGCGGTACTGACATACGAACGACATTCAATTACGGATAGGAACATTCCGAGTATTTACGAAAAACGTGGTCTTACTGTCAAAATTGTTTCTGTCCATCCATCCATCAAATACTGCGAAGAGGAAGAAACTCTGTGGCTGGCCAAATCATTACCGACAAATTTTACGTCTACATACGTTAATATAACATTCAGCCAATGTCCGATATATGAGCAGATAGATGGCTGAGTTGTCGTTGTTGTCTTCCTTCTCATTCTGAAACGACAGAAAACTAATTCTGTGAAATTTACTCGATGGTTTTAATTTGCGCATGACGCCAATCGAGGAGGCAGAGATAACTGAGCCCAGTTATTAAAATTCTGACCACTGAGATAAACCCCAGCTTCGCTACAGACTGTCGATGAAAAAATAAATAAATGTGTGGTCCTTGTAGGATCTTCGAGTAATGCCGCCATCACGAATTAAATAAACATTAACAAACTCAATACATGCAATCAACGGGTTATCTGTAAGTCAATGTTAGTAATACTGGACAGGTTGCCGAAATGGTAAAGGACATTCACAGTGAACATCGTTCAGGCAGTGGTTATCAGACGTTATTAGTGCTAACCCTTAGGCTGTTGCCATTTGCTTTTTGAGTATCTCCTCTGGATTTCTCGACGAAAATCAACCACAGCTATAATGTAATGTTAGCTCTTGAATCATAGTTTAGTTATAGTGTTTTTTTTTTTTAACAACACTATAAGACAAAAACAATTAATTATTTACTAAACATACAACGAGCGAACAATTCATTGATGTTTGCATTACAAAAATGTTCAGATTACTCGGCGTCCTCTTTATCTGCTCAGTATATAGAATAATAGATAAACTAGTTTTTGTTTATTAATCGATTTTACACAGACGTGAGGAGCTACTATTTATCTGACAGAGTATTCGGGTGCCATTAAGTATAATATTAGTTCTCTCTTGACAGCCGACCTAACTCGCCGATCACAATTTTCAGCAATACGTGTACATTAGATGTCTAAATTTTGTTACTTATGTGATTCTACGCGCGAACAAAATTATCTTACCGCTTATCTATCGGTCATATAAAAGCTCATATTAATGATAGTAGCAGACTTGACAACGGAGTCATCTTGTTACATTGTTTTTTTTTTAAAATGTATGCTTGTCTGAAGCATGCTGACATCTACTGTCAGCATGCTACAGACAAGCATACATTTTAAAAAATTAAAATTTTGTTAATTTTATGTGAGTTATCTTAGGAAAGTTTGTGCTACTTGTGGGGAACAGGCAAATGATCTGCTAGCACCTAAAATAAGCCAGCCTCAGAATCAGACTTTATTGTAAATGGCAACGAATACCCACTTCAGTGAACCAGTAGTATCGGCTAGACGATCGTTAACGCAGTAATAATCATCGTTCTTCATCCTAATTAAGTTCTGTATTCGAGCGTAACTGAACGCGCGCCGACGATATTATCCTTAAAACTTACAATTGCTTTTCAGTTATGTCGACAGCCAGCGGGTGCGAACACGACAGCAGTGCGAGAGAAGAAAATGTTATATTAAAATAATATATAAAATATTATATATATGTATATATATATAAAACTCTAGATATTATTAAGAAAACGCTGATATGACTCAAATATACTTGACAGATCCTCTAGTTTTTTTTTCGCGAAACAGCGCGGAATTATGCTGTTAACCAAGGCGAGAAATCGAGAAAAGGCCTTTTCAACATGGTCAGTCACTTACAAATGGAGTGCACACCAATGCACACATATATAAAAGTAATTTTCGCTATCAATATGAATGTGTAAATACAATATTTTGTCCTTTATTACAGTTGTTTATTACTGAATCGTATCGTCGAAATAAGGTACGACTTAGTCAAATGTACCTGCAATGTTTCGCCGGATTTTTACAAAAAAGCCGCAAAAATTATGACATCAAAAGAAAAGTGCCCCAGTTCAAGTGCATATATCTATCTATCTATCTATATCCGTATAAAAACGAGCTCTCTATATATATAGTGGACCTACGCACACAAAGAACATTTACGTATATATGTGCACTATTTTATCTGTTAGAAACTTCGCTCTTACGCCTCAGTACCATGGCTCCGTTGAATTTATGGATTATAATCAATTCGTTCCGACTGGTATCTTACCAACGAAAAGAGATTACAGAAAACGCACAGGAAGCTACACACACCCGTACTTGCTGCGCAGTTCCCTTCATTCGCTTGACGATAAAAAAAAAGAGCCAACAACGTGGAAAAGATAACGTTAAAGACACGTATACTTACAACGATAATGTACCAAGGGTAAGACGACGTCTATAAATAATTACCCTACTGCGTATTTATGCGTCACTGTAGATTAAGATTCCGAACATGCATAAGACGACTTTGTCAGAAACTTTGAAGGTAAAAAAACAGCCAAGAAATAGTTAGCGTCCACAGCAGCAGCATCTGATCAAACCTAGGGTCACCAGGGAGGAATAGCGCGGTAACAATAACACCGACGAATGCTTAAAATGGAAAACCACCACTTGACACGTCGACTTATCTAATCTATGATTAATTTTAACATGGAAATCGGTTTTCGCGCGGTCAATTATCAACGGAGAACACTCACAACCAAAGAAGCTTAGAGAAGCAAATATGTGTGGCTAAGCAAGATACAGATCAGCATCTGGCGAACACGGGTTTGTCTACGGTTCCACAGGCTGATCTGACACACGCAAATAAAAAAATTACGTATTAGTATACAGCAAATAACTGGAAAGTAAAGTTGCGGGAAGTGGGTCATAGGATGTTTCTGTTCGCTGATACGACGGGAGCGTCTTGATTGTGTTAAAGAGTAACGTTCACGCCGACGGTTAGATCGGCGGCCGCATCTGGCTGAGCGAAGCAGGACATAGGCAACCGACCATGCTGAACCACTGAAAGCTGGACGATTAAATTGGGACATTACTACGTTACGGCCAGTGTCAAAATGGAAACCTGGGCCACGAACTATCGTACCCATATGGAGGAGGATAAGCCAACTAACTTAAACGTGTAGCTATCATATTTCTTCTATTATCTATGACGAGCTAAAGCTGACATCCATGGTAAGCAAACTTATCACGTTGCATCAGTCACTTGTTCTCCCTGTTCATTTTTGTTCCTACTTGACTCCTAGTAGGACCTTAAGGAGTACGGCTGTGGAATTTTGTTGCCGGCATTGTTCGTCTCTATCCTCTTCTGAAACATCTCCTATTTTATTTCCTATTTTTTCATTAAATAAGAAGTGCTCGTGACGCGAGCAGGACAAAAAACAATTTGCTGTTCCGACTTAATTTCTCAAGCATCTAAATACAATTGAAAGAGGAACAGATATTTTCTTCGAATTGTTTTAAAGCGGAAAGGATCTATTTGAAGAGAGGAAGGGCAACTAGAATTTTGTCGACGATGGCGCATAATACAGAGGCAAAAAATTTCACAGTAAACAACAGAAGCAAGTAGACACGGACACACATAAATAACATACATATGTATTTTTCGTACACACACACACACACTCCCGACAACATATATATAAACGTGACGTCCAAGTCAGCGATGTATCACTAGGTCTGTGGGCCCAGCAGACACTAAACAGTTGTTCACTGCTCTCTATACAAAATTAAGTAAATATGAGATTTGTCATAACCCTTGCGGTGATAGCCGTTCTTCTCGGAACAGTTTTTGCCGGTTATAAAGGCTGGAGTGGCGCAGGTTGGCATGGGGGCTACTACGGGGGTGGTTTCGGTGGAGGTGGATGGAAGGGCGGATACGGTGGATGGCGAAGTAGCGGAGGTGGCTGGAAGGGCGGATATGGTGGATGGTACAGTAGCGGCGGTTTCGGCGGAGGCTATGGCAAAGGCGGCGGATGGTATCGATGGTAGATCTGTTGCCAGAAACGAATCAAACAAACTTGAAGGAGAACTCATTGGTGGAGATCCGTCTCGCGACTCTTGACTTCGTCCATCTAACACAGTAACTGTCTTTGCTAGATATCATGATCTACGCGCAGTCTGTTTATTGCAATTAATAAAAATGATGCACATGTGCACTGTGTACTATTATTGTGTATGTTGTTTTTATTTACGTTTCTATGTCACACATGCATATTGTTGTCCTAGTACATTTTGTTTCAATTCAATTGTTATGTAAATTACTTTGTGAAGATGGCCTAAAAGGCCTTTAGCTCATCCTATGTATGAGGCTTTTTTCAGACTACATTAAAAGCCTAATGATGTTCTTTAAGAGATAGTTTTTCTCTAACAAGGTATAAATTAGCATTTTCAAATATTTTGAAGAAGACCCATTTATTATTGTTTTAGTATTTCTGGCTTAGAAGCAGTCGCCACATGGATGATTCCGTAAAAACGTCATAAATAAATGTTTGTAGCTTGTTCAATGGGTGATGCATCTTTTGTTTCACCTTTTCAAAATCTTATCAAGGTTTTCGTAGGGGTTTTGTTGCACGCTTTCTTTTGCCAGGTACGATAGCCATTTTAAATGTAGTACAAAAGACTCTTATAAGCTAGATTTTTTAAGCAGGGAGTTTGATCGTGTACCATATGCAAGCGTATACGAGCCTTTTCGGCTATGATTTAATAGTCAACAGCTGAAGCACCAACTAGTGTTCCAACTGAAGCGATCTTAACAAGAAGTTTTACGTGCTAGACTGCTACAAATTTAAAAAAAAAAAAAAAAAAAAGGAGAAGCCATGTATACGCTGTTATTGCAGCTAACGGAAATAATTTTTCCATATCAGTAAAACAACAACATCAACAATAAGAGCCATAATGGTAATGGCGATAATTGACAAATGGGAGAAAGGCACAACTACGCTATGCGTTCAGAACAATTCGCTATAAGTATGGCCATATTACACTACGTGAATGTATAACTTCGGCGGAAAGATGACTCATACGTACAGGCTCAATGTTTCTATGGTACCACGTTCAGTAGTCAGATGTCTTCTGCTGGGGTATTTCCATATACTTCGAACTGAGGTCATCACGTGGCGGATCGTTATGAAAATAGCAGTCATGAAAACGAATCTCTATTCTGTGTAGGCACAGAATTTCAGCGCAAAAATCAGCGTTCGCTGACAGAATAAACAGCTTATCCAGACAGATTTATTTTAGCTACCAGCCACTGTTACCATCACCCCTTTGGAAGTCAAACCATGTTCTGTCCGCTGCTCCTAACCGCATCGTGTAAAGCCTGGGCGGAGTCTGCCTACTATCGTCGCAGTCTACAATACCAAGTCAATCAAACAACTAACAACCAGCACAACGACACAGAGTACAAAATAGGGAAGGAACAACAGAGGGGAACTAGCTCGAGTTAAATAGCTGGACGAGAAAGACATAATAGAGTTTGAGACCCAAGATAAAGATAGTCGTTGCGTTTGTTGCCCTTGTTTATGGACTGTGCCATGAGTTACGGCGGAGACGGTTTCGGTGGAGAAGGAAGCTGTAGAAGGGGTGGCCGGAGGAGGTGTTGGCAACGGCGGCGGCGGCAGCTATGGTATACACAGAGCAAATGGAGAGCGATGGTCATTTTGTCAACACCAGCATTCAGTAATTCGCTTAAATCGGTAATTTTGATGACTACGTTTGTGGTGATAAAAGTTGTAGTGATCATGGCGGCTACCGTAAGTAGGCAGAAGAGAAAACTAGTGAACTCCAACGGCTTTTTTGTATCATGAAAGGAAATCAGGTAACGCAGATGTACATCATACGCAGATACGTTAAATAACGAACACAATGGGGCAATTACTTAATTACTGATTGTATAAAGAGACAACCATATATAGCACCTGTGTATCTGTTCAACAGAGTTTGTATGTTTAGGTGGTAGATTTTTACATCGCCGTAAAAGCTGGCCTTGTATGCAGTGTTCGAACAGTTGGCGAATCAATTCAAGTAACTGGATACACAGCATGTACATAGAGCAAAAAAAGCGAAACTTCTAAGAAAAAAAAGAAGCAGAATTTTTCAAGTGCTGCTCAGACGCTTTACCAGGAAGTGTTTTAACGTAACCTCGGCAAATAGTTGGCCGCACAGCGTCGAAACATTCCCATTTTTACGCAGTTCTATAGCGGCCTCGAACTCTAGCTTTCTATGTCTCTATAGAGTGCGTATCAATGAAAGTAGTTTTTGAATTCGTTATTTGATTTTATATAAAAATGAAAAGAAGGCATTGGCGCATGTTATATGGCTGGTGGATAACAGAAACTTTCGTATTCATGTGCCTGTAGCCGCCTTGTCTTGCTAGCTGTAAAAGAGGGTTAGGCTAGAATTGCTTAGTATCTAAGCGACAGATGACCATAATCGAGGAGCCACATGGGACGAAAGCCTTAGTGCAGTTCATCGTTCATCAGGAAGCAAACTGAGGACTCAAAAGAAACCCAGTTTGCTAACCGCGATGCAGGGCGGGGTCGTTTTCACCATACTGAGGTCTCATTTTTTGTAGCGCTTTCAATCGGCTGGTTTTGTGATGAATATGAGAGTGTCATTCAGAGCAGCAGCAGCAGCAGCAGCAACATGAATAGCAACTTTTACAATATAGTTATAAAATATAGGGCGTTCCACGTATTAAAGAAAAGATCGATGTGTAGTTAACGATTTCAGCATCGAGATGAGCAAGCAGTACGTACGTTCAGGCAGACGTTGATCAAGTCTGTATTTAATTGCGATTAGTCATTTCCTATCTAGAAGACTGATTAAATATTACCGAAGATGTATAGTTTAAACCCAGAAGGGTTCAATAGAATATACAGAAAAGGAAATTTGTGGCGAAAGGCTGCCAGATCGAGTGGCTTTTATAATGTTGCGCAGACGCCTCCCTCAGAACTGAGACTTCATGCTGTCATCTATAGGTTTTACACCACCGCTTTTCGATGCTAAATATCAGATAAAATTTGTCATACTTCTTCGAGGTCATAAATGTTCGCCAATCGTGCGAAACGTTAAATTAAAAAGTAAAGCTTGAACTTAACGACAAGTAGAGATAGACAAGAAATGGAAGGGAACAACTTTTTAATTGCTCAATTCGTTTACCTCAGTTATCTGTATACCTCAGCATACCTCAGTATATCTGATTATACTAGAGTGCACATAGTTTGTGAATAATTCCACGGTTCACGTGACTCCCCGAATCAGATTTTCAATCTTGTCACGCCTCCAGCTTTAAAAAATTATTTAAAAAAAAAAAAAAAAAAAAAACGGTTGTGATACAAAAGACAGGCATCGTAGAACTATTATTAATTATTATGCATTATGGATAGGGCGACACTCACATCTACGGCTAACAACCTCTTTAAGATCTCTGTTGTACGAGTCCAGGCGGTTATGGTCCTTCATTTCTGAGAACCTTTTGCCTGGGAACAAAATCCTTCTATTACACATCTAACTTTCCCTGCGCAAACGGACCAGTGTCAATGAAGGCGCATGATTAAAATAAGGCAGTGGCATTGTAAAACATACCTTCTAAGGTATTTTCTCTTGTTAGTCAAAAGGCCTCGCAACCTCTAATCGAAAACTGAGATGCGGACTAAATCTGAGTCCACCGTATGGGGAGCCCTACATCGTATTTTCCTATATAGTATAGCGGCGGTATTTTAAGGTGCATCAGTGACCTGTTTGAGACGAAGAGAAAGGTTAAACTGTGGCACGGCAATTAAAGTAAGGCTTACAAAGAAACATAATCATCTCGAGTTATTTGCGCAATAAACTAGCGTTCGCTTAATTCTGTTTTGGTTAAGGCGACGAACGACGTGACGACATATAATATATGCATGATGTGGATTTTTAGACTGACAGGTTGTTTTCTCTTTTCATGAAAAAAAACTATTCGTTAGAATCAGGTATTCGAAAATCAGGAAATCGAAAATGGATAAGGTTATGAGGCTGGTAGGAAAACTTATTTATGTTAATATCCACTTGAATTTGCCAGGCCGGATAGTATGCCATTATATCTAAACTAACTCGATTGTGCCACACGAATCTTACCAGGATCAATACAATTGAAGAAACTTTATTTCATGTTTATCTGCATAGAAAACGTGCCACACAAGCAAGCCAAATATCCAGGAAGCGCTCCGCCTTCCCTGGATAATTGGCAGAGTTTGTCCACTCTTAAAATGCGCTACATGTTAACACCAGCTACAAATTCTACCCTCACCGTAGCGTAAACAGGTTTAATCGACTTGTCAAACTTTAAAGAAAGATGTCCATTTAAGGAACTACCCTCTGTCTCGCGGCACCTTTGCGCAACGGCGCACTGCATTGATCGGTTGTTATTATTATAATTATAAATCTGCTACGATGCAAAAAATTTCTTCTGTTTTAAAGCACCGTCTTGGAGAGCGTTCGCTTTCAAGGAGATGTCTAATGCGGTAAAAAAAAAAAAAAAAAAAAAAAAAAAACTTGTGGACAACCAAACGATGATATTCGTTTTTGCTTGTTGTTATATTTTTTGCCTTTAGATGAAAGCAGTATGCTAGCAGACACGCTACTATAACCTAGTTACTAACGACTGTGAATTGAAAATTGAATGTTTTAGCCTTTCACGTGTATAGTTCTAGAGCACATTAGATGGTCGTAGTCTTATGATAGGACTAAACGTTTACACAACAGTGCGTTCTGAGGCGCCGATAAAACTGTTACGAAGTAATTGCCCTGTTTGTTCCTTGTTGCCTAGCCCTCTTTAGACGTCCCATTTACTGATAGTTGAATATTAGTTTATACAGTTAAGAAGTTATTTCAATACATTTGTTATTCAGTTTTAGTAATCAAATGTTACATTACTTCGAACTCTTACGATGGCTCAAAGCTGTGTGATGTAAAAAATGTTATGGGAACAACTCAAGATATCTGCCATATGTATCGTTACGACTCTATATCAGAAAAAGTGAAACTCTGCTTCTGTTTACTAAATACATACACAACCATCGAAAATTCGTTTTTACGTATAATTATACACCTAGGTCCATTAACTGCATAAACACGTCGTAATAAACCTGTTCCTGACCTTGGCTTCCTCAATAAGGCTTCCATACTTTTGCCTCAAATTAATTCATAGCCGACTGCTAGACACAATTATGTTGGCATAGTACTATATAAAAAACAAACTCATTCACATAGCAGCATTCAATAGTTCTCAATCGTTCGCCTAACAATGGATCTACTCTGCTTTTAACTACGGTAAGTCTGCTTTTTGTCTTTCATAGCTGCAGAATGTGTCGACAGCAGTGTAAAAAAATCAAGGACAACCAAGAAGGAATAGACCTTGTCTTTGTAGATCATCTATCGTTATCTGCAAGCCGTTCGTGCACTAACCTTTATAGACGACGCCGATCAGTTTAAGGATATTCGGGTGCGAGAAGTTGGCCATTATGAGAACTTCCCGCTCGAAGTCGGCCAGTGCCTCGTGAGAGGCTGAGTCCTTGAGGACTTTTACTGCAACGTTCAGTGTGCTACCATCTAGTTGTGTGTATAGTGCCCGATGCACTTTACCAAAACACCTGCACGGAGAGAAGGAGCGAAGTGATCAAATGTGAGATCAGGCTAAATAAAATACGCCTCGTTTAAATTACGCCGTTCCGCTGATTTTACTGAATAAATATTGCTATTAAATGCGATCTGTTGACTTCCAGAGATCAGAAGCAATAGACAACTCACTGATGTCTCTATCTGCACGTATATGCTGTCATCGCTAGGTAGTTGACTGACTGTACGTATCGACAGGTATCATATGGTATTGGCGATCTAGCTAAGGCTACTTCAGTCCTAACGCAGTTTGTTTCTAGATACTTGAAAAGCCAGTTACCGCAAGAAATTTTTTACCTACTTAACGAACTACAGCTTGTCAATTTAAGCATTGCTTTCATGATTAAGGAAACCTACCTACCTACCTACCTTATGAACTATACAGAAGCAGGTGAGCCCAAAGCCCGGGTATATTAGTATATAGTATACAAAGGTTATCAATATGAAAAATACTTATTTATTATAGTGTATCTGATTATAGTAGGATCAAAATTGTATCTTAACAATATATCGGTAGCAAGGGTATGACAAAGAATTGTTCTAACGCTCAGTATGATAAATTTCATGCCCTTATATGTAGCCAAACCGGATCACTGAGCCAACTGGTATATATATGCATTTTTCTTTTTATAAAATATAGACTAATTATTAATAATTTTCCGATACTATCGTAAAGTGTGCTCTAGAGAAAAGGTAAGAAAAATCCAGTTTCGTCACTTTCGACACAGAGTGGTATAGTAAGTTCATATCGCATTTTGCAGAAATGCGATTTTTGACCTTATAGCTATAATCGATGTAATGTTCGGAGCTCATATTTATTATGACAAAAATTCAAGCCGTCAAATTTTGTACGATTTTTTATAATTTTTCTAATATGTATATGCGGAGAGAACACCTTAAATTTGACCTCAAACTAGGCCTGTTATACAGCTTCTTATCTGTATGTACTTTAAGGTACTTCCCTAACGATAACCGAACTACAATAACATTTTTAGATTTCACGAATATAGACGTACTTTCTAAGCAGATTTTGTTATACACAAATTTTCTGAGAAGCAATCATAAGAGTTTAAAAATAATACTTAAAATGCATTAGTTAATGATAGGAAAACTCCTTATAAAGAACCCTTTTTCGGCCAGTTTTCATCTAGAAAGATCACAATTATTTAAAAAACGTACCCAAAGGACAATAAACCATACATGGCACTCGAAAACGTAAAAACCAGATTAACGACGAGTTGACCATTCCGTCGCAGCTGTAAAAAATTTTAAATTGGCAGTGTGTGTTATGAAAAATTGACAACATGGAAAGTAACGATTGCTTCCTGCTTCGAACCATCCAGCTACAAACGAGTACAAAGCTAAATTTAACGTAATCTAGTACGTTCTTCGGTATTTTCACGTGTAGTCTGGATCTTGAGTGACCAACTCGCTGCGTTCATCATTTTGAATCCCAGCTTGAAGTTCGATTTCCCAGAAAAATGTCTAGTGAAACCTGGGTTGCTTTCGCAAAAGTAGGTGAACTTTTTATCAAAATACCATTTCCGTTAGTTTCTGTGTGGATATTGAATATTCTTGCTACATGTTTAATAAATAAGTTTTACAGATGAGCAGTACACGTGTATGTAGATTAAGCCACCCTGTATACACAGTTGTTGAATGACGTACTAAATATATATGTTTTATAAGCTGCAAATAAAGCCATCCCCCGAAGCCTTTTCAAAGTGCTGTTCTTCAGAGCTCCTCATACAGAGTTAGTCTTAAAATTAGCAAATGCGTCATCTAGTAAATGGTTGTTAATATTCAGAAAGGCTAAAGCAAGCTGAAGTTATGAAACTCGCACAGAAAAAAAAAAAAAGCATATGTTTTCATTGAAGTTTCATTGAAGGAAGTCTCATTTAGCAATTGTGATAAATTCTATTGAAAGTTTTACCTTTCATAAATCACTATTTAAGGTTATTGCACGTTCGCGACAACTAAAGTTACTTAGAAATTATCTTGTCGGCTTTCCCTCCAGGCCAACGATGCAAGTAAACGAGAAGCCAAACGCTTTAAAGAAGTTTCAAAACAAGGTTTACAAAAAAGTTTCAAAACAGAGTTATCGGTGACATTAATTACTGGACCAGTGAAATTAGGTACTGGTTATCGCTACAGGTTCAAATGTTAAAGCTTAATGTAGGTAACAGCTGCCATACAAATATCAACAAAAGTATTAAACAGGTTACTTTGTGGTATTTTGTAGTATCGTTGCTCATTACATAATCTCAATTAGATAATTTTTCATTATATTTTTCCAAATAAATATTCGTCGTTTTGGATAATATATAAGCGAAATTCAAAAAAAAAGCAAGGGCAACCCAATTTGCACGCAAATCACTCGATTTTTTTAACTCTTTAATTAGAAAATATGGATTAGCAATACATTTTTTTTTAAGCTATTCCCTACTCTATGGCGATAACGATAATGATTATGGTTATTATTATTATTATTGTGCAACTGAAGTTAACTAACATATAATATATTTATGTGTTCTTGCACATAAAGTATAATTAACTGATTTGTTGTAATAAACACATATATTAGTAAATTAATTTTCATTTCGTAACATACATTATTGTGCATCCTTGACCCTTTATAAAAAATGCACTAATCATTATTTTACTTCCTATTTATTATAATATATTCAGACTTCACATAAGCTTCTCATGTTGTGCTTCACTCATCAACAAGAATAGCACGCATATCGAAAAATCATGTACGGGTCATTGTCGAGGGGCGACTGGCTGCACATTTTGCTCGCCTGACACAGCTTTTTCACTCAGTAAATATCTTGGGTCCACTTCTGGTTGCAATGACGTCAGCAAAAGCAGGATAATAACAGGAGCATGCTAGCAAAGATGTCTAAGAACAATAGATGTTTGGTTGGCATCCATTTAACCTTTCTACGGGAGCTTCGAAAGCATCGTCGAGGCCATTTTGCGGTCGCTTAGTACGTCTCTGCGATGAAATAGTAGTATGTGCACACCTCAGTGGAGCAAGAAACTGAGTTGTTGGTCAGATAACGACTGCTGGTGAAATTTTGTCAAAGAAAGCAATCTCCGTTCAATAGCCACAGCTTACCAACTCCCATTTCTCTCCCTCTCGCTATATATATATATATATATATATATATATATATTGCCCCCTCTATTTTTCACTTATCACCTCCACGAAGAAGAAAAGGCTTCGTCGACAAGGAGGTCTTTGTAATCTCTTGCAATGGTCATCGTCGATGAAAGGAAAATGACAACGCCAGGCCCAACAGTTCCTAGGCCTTCACCAGGCCCCCAAGGCAGTCGTCGGTGGCCTGTCGTCCAACACCCTTGTCTACTACTTCTTTCCATTTATTGACTCCACGTCAATAGTACTCGGTGGATAAACGGGTTCCGCAGTACGTCGTCCGTGAACAGTTTTCGTCTTTAAAAAACGATCTCACATCTTTTGTCATTCCATCTATAAATTTTCTCGAATGTCACTGAGTATTGTCCAAAGCAGTGCATCAAGTGCACAATAGTCTTATACCTCCCAGGCTACAGACATTGCAGGCCTCTGATTGGATCGCTTCAACTCACGATAGGTACAGCAGGCCTTCCACTCAATTTTCTGTATTACTCCCAATTTGATTCGGCCCTTCCCGACTAGTAACGTAAAATCCAAGTCAACTTTGAAATTTACTTACGAAGGACAAATTAACGAAACAAAAGCTATCAGAATAGGTGAAATATCGCGAAGAGGGTACAAAACACAAGGTGATAATTAATAAATTTATAAACACTATATCCAATATAGGTCATGCATAAAATGCTTTCATATACGTGTACTCTTTTCCTATTGGGCCGATGCGATATATGTACCATCTTGAAAGGTAGATGTTTGTTTGTTTTCTCCCTATCTACCATATAAATGTTATATTTGTCACACTAGTCCTATTTACAACACGGCGATAACGTATGGGCTATCTGATTGCAGGGTAATATACTATCCCTAATAATCGATGCTGGTGTTACAGTGTGAGAAAAACTTCTAATATACAATTGTAAAAATGTTAAGCTAACAGTTCGGATAAAATTGAGGCAGTATTTGTATCAAACAGATAGTTGCTTACTTTTCTAAAAATAAGCGCACCTTTCCATTTTTTAAGGCTCCTATCTGTCCTTACTGCAAGCTTAGTGTCTTGCCAAGTATATATATATGTATATATAGAAGCAGGTATACTTTTACTGTAGGTTACGCTGAACTCACCCCTCTCCGATCTTTTCAATAAATTCAACTTTCTCTTGGTCAATTTCAAATTCGTGTAGAACTCGTTTGAACGGAGTGTCCAAATGGGTCGGATGGTACGCGGGATTCGTCACATACCTGTAATAGAGTTATTTATTGTATATATACATTTAACATAATGATGCAGAAATATATAGGCAGATCATTTTTTAAAAAGTATCGCAACATTATCAGAGTTTTAGGTTACCCAGGCCTCTCGCTTACATTCGCCTGATCCTATTATTATTAACGGTAAATCATCTTAGTTTTGCGTGCGTTACTGCCATGAAGAAATGGTCAGAAAACGGCAACAAACAACAAAAAATCAATTGCTGAGAACACTGTCTATAATCGGATGTACAAAGTGAATCTTCTCTCGATGGATTTGCAGAAATTGATCTACGACAGACACGCAAATGTTTTTGGTAATAAAACGAACATGTTTGGGGATCTTCTACTTTACTGTACCAGATTTCTCCCAGCCCTGTAGCCCACACGTGGCCCTGAACGGGTCCCCTTTGATCTCGGCACATAGCGATAAGTTCCTATGAGTTTGAGACATAAACAGCATCTCGGATAGTCTGGTCTTCTTAGAGTCAGTCTTCTACATAGACCAATGCCGATTAATGGTATATATTTTGTTCGATTAATGTTTCAATGAACCTGTACTGGCCAGCATGAAAAAGTAATCTTCGTGTCATACACTGGGAATTTAGATCCGGTTCTTAAAGAATATAAACGCGGCTAGAATATTCATAAAACTCATACATAGTGGCATCTAAAAGCATCATAATTTAGAAACCAATATGCGTAAAGCAGAACTAATTACAATAAGCTTCGGTACCTAAACCGATAATAATACACCCAATATATGACACGATTTATTGGTCAACACAGATAGTTCACCCGCGGCGGCCCAGTTTCTTCTGTCTTGTCGGGTGAATTCGTTTGGTCTGAGCTCCAGCCTAAAATTCGACTATCTACAGACACTTGCAGAGCACCCCGCTCTTCACATATTCGAAACACATCAAAGCTGCATGACGGCGTGACCTGTCTGTCGCCTTTTTAACGAATTTTGTACGTATTAAGGGGGTTTACCTGTCTACGAAATCCGCTCTTTTCGTACTGAAGTATGAACTAAATTGGAAAATGCGTATTATCACTAATAGTTTAGTTTCACATTATGTAAGACAAAGTACACATGCTTCCAATTGAATAGAACTGCCTTCAAAACAGCGAACCTCACGCCTTTTGAATGTCTAGACGTTCCACGTGTGTCAGCAATGAATAAAGCAACACTGCATTGTAGATTTAAAGGAAACGAAAAATCTGCAGAAAGTATCACTTGGTCAGCTTGGTTGGACCTGAGCATCGATTTACGAAAGGAGTACTCGAAAAACGTCCAACGCAGGAATAGGACACAGAGCAACAGATTAAACTATCTGCCCAAGCTCTATTGGTGTTGACTCTCTAAATGTCCCACAATCATGCGGCCCAATACAGGATCGTTACATGCAAACCGTAACACAGATGCACGTTGTGGTAAAGTTTCGAGCTTAATATTTTGCCTGCGACTAGTTTGAGCGATTTATATTTACCATTACGTTTTTTTCTTCTCCGCAGCAGAACTACTTGGAAATTCTACTTGCGCCTATCTCGTTATGGCGGAGCGCATGTATCTCCATCCAGTACTTAAGTCCTGCGACGCGTATTATCTAACAAACTTGTTTCAAAATAACTCCACGCAGCGAGTATGCTTGTATAACATACAAGAAGCAAAATTAAGCCTTTGCTGTAAAATGGGAACGAGGCTAGGTCTGAATTCAATTTGTAATGGAAGTTTAGTCATGAATACCGCAAATAAATGCATTTCAATAATCATCTAGACGCTCGTCAACGCCTATCCTTTGGAAGCAGCATTGAGAAGTGCCTTGCGAGGTTCTCAAAAGCTACAATATGCTACAACGAACTCGAAGAGGCTTCTGCAGCTCAAAACGTAGCGGAGATCTGAAAGGCGAGTGCGTGGCCAGATTGGAAAGCTACTTCTGGGCATTTTTTGGACTAGCGTGGTCATGGTTACAAATTGATAACACGCTTACATAATCGACCTCTTTAAAGTAATTACTTATATTCTATAACCGGTAACAAGCCACCTTTGTGTTTCTCTCTACAATTCTAAACTCAACTAATTACGAGACTCTGCGACGCGGAATGATTTGCTAGTTAACAGGTACGTCTGAAATTAATATATCGAAGTCCGACTCGCCCATAGAACCTCATAATCCAGCTTTTCACAAGTGAAGATAGGCCGCCCACGTGCTGGGCTAAACCTGTAGGTGTTCGCTGCTAGTATCGAGCTGGACGGTGAGATCTTATTTACTTTATCGCTGGCATGCTGTCTTGCCGATTACCTGATTCCCTGAGCGTACGCATAAGCCCCTATACACAAAAAGTGATGAACGCTATTATAACCTTTGCATCGACAGGGTTATTCACCCGTAGTAGAGAGCCCTTTGTTTGTATACTGTGTTTATAGCAGACAACTTATATACTGAGACATATTAAGACAAATCCGCGGCAAATGTTTGCCACCGCTAAATCATAGCACAGATTAGTCCGCCGTATTGTAGTATAAGCCGGTAAATAGTCTTTTGGCTTTTGACATCTCAAAATCTGCCTGCACTACTGTCTATGAGGGTTGCGCGAATTGTCGTCTCTACTTCGCTGAAATGTTTTGGAAAAAAGTAACGTATAGACTATATTTGGGCTAGCACTTGATGCAGATGATAGCATTTGATGTATTTCTCATTTTATGGGAGAATATTCCTTTTTACTAATTTTCCTACTACTTTTTATTCACCTCCCACAATTTAACTTAGAGCTGGATATTCGTTCGAAGTCTCAAGTTAGGCCTGGATTAGCGACTATGCAGCAACGAAATTGGTCGTGTTTTCCCGAACTCAGACTCGCTTTATAAACTATGTCTAATGCTTAAGCACAATAGTATACGCTATATCCATTATACTTTATGTTTATATTCGCTAACGTACAATCCAAGTTTCACCAATCATATTATATGTCACGTTACCATTTCGGGTTAGCTTGCCGAATAAATAAATCATACAATGTTATATACAATGGAAATAGGGTTTATAATCGTTTATATACCATTAAGATTTCGTATGGACGAGTTTTACGGCTGTCAGCGGAGATGTACAACAGGCTAAGCAAATTTAGTAGAAGAGCTTAAACGAATTATATTGACATATCCTAATATAAACGATGCCGCTATTTCTCGAGCTCACAAATAGCGGTTATATCTGAACATACCATCCAACTGTCGGCATCCGACTGTAAACACAAATTACTATAGACTTTGTTGATAGAATTTGGGCATCCTCGATGAAGACTTGTTTTCAAAAGCGAACGACTAATACAATTGGGTTTATGCCGAACCCAAAATAAATAGGTTTCTTATCAGTTCAAGCGTACGGTTTAAATAGATTTTCCGACAGTGTGTCTGTGCGGTCGATCCGGTGACCCCTATTGTTTACCATTTGCTAACACCCCTTAGTTATGGCTGGTCCGACATAATCGAAACAAATCCCACTACGCCAGGTTCGAACGCCGTCCCGTAATGCTGGCAGCATAAACACCGACGTAGCGATCCTAATAAAGCCGAAGATCATATGCATCCTATTCCGGCGCTACATAAAATCGTTAGATTCGTCCCTCGTTATTATATATATCTCAATGAGGAGAGGTTCAGTTCGACTTGAATTCGGTCAACGAAGCGAGAAAGAACCTTTATATTTTTAACGCTTGTCACTCTAGTGGAAAATTGTATTTACAAATATTTCAAAGAACAATGCCAGATATTTAAATATGAACTGAAAGCCCAAAGAAAGATATCGCGAAAAAATTTGTGGGTTATGAGCCTTTAAGTTAGTTTGTACGGCCGTATTCACACTACTCATAGTTTATCGCGAACTAGACAAACCACAAGGTGAAGCTAGTTGTTTGAAGGACATACGAAAATTCACTTTCAAATAAGGTTATAGAACGGCATACGAACAAAAATAGATGCTGAACACTTTTCTTAAATTTTGTAATCAATATATACACTGTTACGGGCAGTCTAGTCCGGTCTCAATAAAAGCTAGCTGGATAAAGGGTTATGGATACATTACACGGTATGAATTGATGTTCTACAAGAGACTGCTGTGAATTTATCAACTAACTTCGAAATTTACATTTTTGCTGTAGTCAAAATGACTATTACGCATTAAAACGCCTAAAAACCAAAACATTTAGGGTGAAATTCAAATAAGACTGGAGCGAGCAACGCAAAACTGAACACTTTGAGTAAGTATAGCCTGGCCTGTTAAATTGGCCTATTTGTGTTCCGTTAAATTTTCTGCCGGCGTTCCAGGCAACCGTTCGAAATTTAGCATTCGATCCTAATCAATTATCAGTTTGGCCACTGTCTCTTTCTATAATTTTGTGCTGCCTTCGACTTTTAGTAGTACTTAACATATTGTTTTCGAACGAACCGATGCTAACCGTTACCGAAAACGCTGAGTCGAGTTCGAAATCTCATAGACAGCGTATGGTTGATAAAGAACTGGCGCAAGAATAAAGCGGCTTTGACTTTATTCGTATGCAGAAATATTTTACTTAAATAACTTAGAAAGTTTTCGAGGACATTAACAAGTGGGCGGCTAATATCGTTTGAGGATTTTTATTTAATTCAATCAATCAGACGAATTCATATACGCTTGTCATTTGCAAACCATCTAATTGGTCCGGGAGACGTTCGTTGCTATTTAAATGTTTATAAAGAGATTAAACAATGGAGTTTTCTGAAATTTAATCAGCTCGTACTGCTAATAAGATATGCTAATAATAAGATATCGATGCAGTAGTCTGCTAAATTTATTTCAGCTAAGAGTTATGACATCCATTGCATTCAAAATATAGACGAAAAACCCCATCCCGTTAGTATGTGTAATAATTATATATCATAAGTCTATTTCTGTGCATTTGAAATCAGACAATTCTATCATGACATGATTCCAAGTTGCGTGTGCCTAACAGCAAGCAAAGCAGGTCGTTGGCCGAAGGTGAAATTCCGTTAATTTCAATAATGTAGAACAAATTCAGAAGACATCTTATTTTCGGGCGACGTTAAACATGGCTCCGTGGCCAAGTGGTAAGGCGTCTGTCTCGTAAACAGAAGATCGCGGGTTCGAACCCCGCCGGGGCCTCGAGCATTATTTTAGGGAAAAATATTGACTTTCCATCTTATTGTATCACATCTTATCAGAAAGAGTATATTGTTTAGGTTATTATACGATTACGTAAAAGTTTCATGAAGATTTCACGGCTGCGTAGTAAATATACACTTTGAGACCACTCTAATCCCTTGACGTCTTACCATTTAGTTCTTATATATTCTATGTATTATAATTAGACGCCAGCAGCATTTCTATACATTTACAAAGATGATCTATGCAAGGACACAATTGGTAGAAAAAAGTTCTGTTGTTCTGCCCGGGGCGAATGCCGGTGGTCCCACATATATTCTATCATTCACCTATTACCATTGTTCTATTTCTGTTCGTGTGCCCTCTCCACGTCAGGGGGTCTCCATGACAACGCGGTGTGAAGACTGAGGCCGCCGTAAGCGGAGCTAGAAACGGCGGTAGCATCGCTGCTTGAGCAAAATCGGCATGAATGCCTTTAGCATAGTAAAATAATTACAACTATTTAGAAAACGAACAACGTTTTTGCGCTTACCCACTTCTAAATTCAATTTTTCACCCACATGCAGTATTTGATAGTTGTCTTTATACTAATTCATCGCTAACGTAGTTTTATAACTGGTACAACATCCTAGAGAGGGCGCTATGGTCTGTAGGCATCAGGAGCCATTTTTGACGGTGAACGTCACCACTAAAAGTGTTTTTGTTCACCAGTGAACGCTAGGTCCGTCAGTTCTATACATAAATAAACATCAGTAAGTTCTGTCGCTGAGGGTTAAATAATTTAATATTTCGTACCGTACGTTATAGAAAAAGTTCCAATAGGTGTAGTAAAGAGCACAAATACCAACTGGGCCGGTAAGTTAGTGATCTAAACACGCTGGACCACGACTTGCCACCTGAGCAGTCGTGGCCGAGCGGTTAAGGCGTTGGACTTGAAATCCAATGGGGTTTCCCCGCGCAGGTTCGAATCCTGCCGGCTGCGGTAATTTTTTGTTTTAATTGAGTATCTTTTACTGAACACGGTTCTGAGTAATAGCATATCTATGCTCTAGCCCTTAAGAGAAGTAAGTTTATTACATGATGGCAACCATAACAAACATCAATATAATTTTGACAACGGAGTTATACACACAACATAAGGTGTTACAAATAGTATTATTTTTTTTAATTTTTTGTAAAAAGATTTTTCGATGAACCAAAATTCCTTGGGTCTTTTACCACCTTTGAAGGTTTATTTTATATGGTAATTGACTACTCATAAAGTCAATGTAGCATACATTGTGTAGTTTAGAATGAGGTTCTATACATTGACATTACGTTAACGTTGAATGGATGAATAAATGTTTCGATTCATAATTGTTAATAATAATGATATATTTACAAGAGTTAGAAAAATAGCTTTTTAGTTTTCTCGTTTAAACTTAGCATAAAACATCAGCGGCTTTTCCCATGATCCTCATTATTGCCATTATTGTGAAAAATTTAAACTGTTGAATCAGTTTAGTACCATGGTGATTAGTTACGCTGTAAGCATTATACATACTTTAACTACCTCATAACTTAATTTGCGATTAAATACACTACGAAAAAAAGTAACTTACTAAAAGTAAGCTTAGTAGAGCCGTTCATTATATGTAAAAAGCAATTTATCGTTCAAATAACTTGTAGAATAATAATCCTCAAATAATTGCAGAAACGTATAGTGTCCATTCTGCTTATGTACGTAATATTATGCATGCTAGTGAATCTCTCATACGTCTAATTATTATATGATAAGTAATATCGTATATAATATACAGTAAGTAGATTATATAAAGTCGATTAATAGTAGTAGTTATCGTTAATAGCAACGTTTTTGCGTATATTCCTATTTTGCCTTTTTTGTTCGATATCGCAAAATATATACATTTATATATAGATATTCCTCACTGGTAAAACTGTAGCGGTGTCTAATTAGGAGATAATTTTGTATGCACTCATATATTGATGTGAATAGAACGTAATTTCACTGTTATCAACCTTTATGCCATCAACCATTAAAAATCAAATCACACTACTGGCGGGAGGACAAACAAATAGAGATGTACCATTTCTAGAGGCGAGTTACAAAAATCGATGCCTTTTATGTAGCTGTTGGAAAAACTACCTTATAAGGTATAAATAGCTATAGCTATTTTTGTTAAAGCCGTTCTAAATATTGAAGCTATATAAAGTTTGCTGTAGAAAACAGGAGGTTCCCAAAAAAATTTTATTAAATTTGATCAATCTGTAGATAGACTTATTCAAACATAAATATAAATATGCTAGATGAGGATCATAACGAATACGTAAATGCAAACACTCTTATTGTTTGAGTGCACTGGTTAATAACAACCCGTGTCTATTTTGTGCAGGGTTGACGATGTAATTAGTGGGGGTGAAACAAACCTGCTATAGCAAATATATATAAGATAAGAAATGAGGATAATATAAACAAAAGTAATGTTACATATTTTTTATCATGAAACTTATAAAATAGTTCACTTATATAACCTAAACTATCATTTTGCTCTTGGTCTGCACTATATGTTTGAACATTTCATGAAATAAGTACACAGAAAAGCGAACTCCAGTTTGGCTTTCTTAATCAAAAACATCTGATTACGAGCTTGTTTTGGTAAGTTAGGTTACGACGACAGCTGGCCCTTGTTAAGTCGATGCTCGATTTGGAATAAAATCTTTTTCATTGAAAATCGTTTGTTTAATAATAACAAGTAATGGAAACCTGCCATGGGATCTGTTACCTACACATTTTTAATTTAGGTTGAGTATTTATTAAATCCAGATTGAAAATTAGCAGTGAATTCCTGAAGAATTACTGTTTATTTCAATTATATTAGAACCACGAGTGGTACCTTTGATAAAAAAAAACCGAACGAAAATAAAATTTTTAGTTTAGAGATTAATTTAAATAGATCTTCAAAAAAAATAATCTTCAAAACTTTGCTCGAGCGGTTACCCGAATAAAAATTCTAACTTAATATCAGGTTTTTATTAACAGCTGTGCGTCTCATAATTCTTCCAGTAAAAATGTTACAGTGTAAGAAAAAAAAATATTGGTTTTATATTTCCCATAAGGGCAGTTAGCTCTAGTGCATATTTCTGAAAATGCAAGAAAACCAGCTCTAATGCTGAAGAATACTATTGTGGACCACTATGGGTTGCTTAAAATATGTAACATATTTCAAGAAAGTGCGACTAATTAAATTAAATTGTTACTTTTTTACTTACAACCCGTTTAAACCCCACTTCGACCGATTCTGCTACCAAAAGCAGTACTCAACGAAACAACCCCTTCTACGGAAATACACACTAAGCACGTTGCTAAAACACGTTCCCTGCAGGTAAATCAATTCGATTGATTTGTAAACTTGCTAGCGATTGTTTTCGCCAATCGTGCAGTTGTGGCCGAGTGGTTAAGGCGTTGGACTCGAAATCCAATGGGGTTTCCCCGCGCAGGTTCGAATCCTGCCGACTGCGATAGCTTTTACAGAGGCGGCCTGTTATTCTCACAAGACCCTGGTAATGCGCATGCAGTGGTGTTTTGAGGGCCGGAGCTAAAGGTTCGCCAGAAACTCGTCGTCGGTACGCCATATGAGGCGGATTGCCAATATTGCGAAGTGGCTGTAACTCGTAAATGAAAGTACACTTTTACAATTAATGAGGAAGAATATAAAAGAAGTATGTTGAGAGAAGGGTCTTGAATGCAAGCCAAGTTGTCCGTCTTGCCATAGACCATCGTGGCAGACACCAAAGCATCCTGTAAATTCGTTACATCCTCTAAATTAGTGATATTTAGCTTTTCTGACATAGGTTAAGAATTAAGATGGTACCTATGGTTCAGAAGCAATGTTTGGACCAACAACGTTGCTACTTAACTGATCAGAAGTCTTTCTTATTTTGCATCTTTGAAAAGTTGTTGAACAACTCAATGTTAATTTATAAATGATTTCGGAAATACATATGCTAAGGGCTAATTTGCTTGTGCAGGATGTTTTAAAAAAACAATAATTGCAATCATTGTGTATTTGGTGGTAGAGTTAGGCCAGACAGTAACCTATAACACAGCTAGCGTAACTTTCATTACGCATTTTATCGGCATTACTTTCACCCCTTTTACAGAAAGAATTCAGTGTCCTATTTGAAAACACCAAACTCGCTGTTAATGGAATCAACTTCAGTGATGCATAGCCCGTGATGGCATCCCTCAAGACGACGCGAGCGAGATACGACAACATTTTTTTTAACAACTTTAACCCTGGTCGCGCCTTCTGGAAAATTTAGATTTCGAAGTAACGTTTACCTATACTATGCTATCTTAGCGAAATTAAAAGTTGATTGGAGCTCGTAGTGCACTATAAGAGCTAACGCCCCTTTTGCCTAGCATACTAAAATTATATGCAGCATCCTCAATACATTAAAACTAACAAAGACATTTGCCCCGCTTAAAGCTTAATTGTAATTTCACAAAGGCAAAAAATTTCCAATCGTACCCAAATCTATTTGTTGCCTGAGTTTGCATAAAGGGGGCCCTGATCTGTTCCCGACAGTGCCATTACACGTCATTGCGTAATAGTTCGAACCGACGTCCATTGATGAAACTCGAAAGAATCACGATCTAAGTTTACCTAATTTAAGCAAGCTATATAGCCCACTTATACAGATTACTTACCTAATGAACTAATTGGGGTAAAAAAAGGACAATATTTATTCGAAAAGTACGCGCAGAAATGTAATAATAATATTAATAAAATTGATGCATGTTCTAAGAGGGCGCATATTTCTATACCTTAGAACATATTTTCGCTCGTTTCACGTGTAAAACTATAGTAGAGAACTATCTTTGCTTAAATTAAGTCGTAGCTAGCCCTTCATTGTACTACGTACTATTCAGAACAGGTTTTTTTTATAACAGCTTACGAATCGAACAGAAGACGCTTGACCCAGATTTAGAAAATCTTACTCATATATAATAGAAAGCGAAACGACAAAATGGTTGACTAAGGACGAAAATAACTATGTGTAGATGTCGATTAAACATTGGTCATGCATAAAGGATAAACATACCTTCAAACCTGTTTTTATCATAACAATATAGTATGAAACTTGATTAAAAAAACTTATCAACAAACCGTGACGTACCAATGCAACGATATTTAATAGTGAAGATTTTGCCACCTGCATGTCCTGGCGCGCGAAAAAACGAACGCGAAGAAAAACACGAGGACGACTCATTTAACGTAGTATAGTAGGCAAAAAGCACTATCTATATAGACGGTCATGTCAATAGCCGGTATATCGAGTGCTCTTACCTTGTCAATAGTTTGAACTAACAGTGAATAAGGACTAATCAATTCGACGACACCAGCCTGAGGCACGACAGATTCAACAAGCAAGAGGAAGCCTCGACATCGAGCGATCACACATTGGTGACTCGTAACTTGTTAATCATAAAAAACCGTTTACAAACAAAAAAATATATAAGTCGTCATAGAGGAACTATGTGTAGAGTTTTATTTTGCCGATATGGGCCGTTAATTGAGGGGTCAATATTGATAATTCAAGAATAAGACCAACATGGTACGAGCGTGATATGAGACAATACCGACGAAAAATTATTCATTTCCAGTGCTGAAAGTACTACATATCAAATCGGCTATCAATACAACTAAAAGTAAGCTGCTGTTGTTTTACAGCCTGACCTTTTTTTTTAGCATCTGCTTAAAGGCTGATTTTCTCCCAGTGTATCATGTACTTCGCCCACATGAGACAAATTGCATGATCTCGTGCTTTCTCTCAAGAGCACCGTAAATTCCGGTCAAAACTCTTTTTCATCTACTAAGGATTACTTTTCCGGTTCTGTCTTGATTTTTTTTTAAACATAAAGCTTTTTGGCGAGTCTGTGCGATCATGTCTCAATAAATTGTGCTTAATAGTTTGATATCCAAGAATACATCTTATTTTATTGCTTCATTCATTCTAATCCATGGTAAAACGCAGCCAATGAAATTTCGTCGAAAAGATCCTCCAACGAAAAAGTACTTATCATAAGTAGCATAAAAAGCCTAAACTTAGGATTATGAGAGTCTGTTGGGAGTGGGCCGGTGGAATAACACTGGAATTAATATTCTTGAGTTAAACGTTTTTCTGTGGATTCGACATTGAGTGCTGTAAATTAAATGTTTCCTTCATAATTCTACATTTATGTAATATGCCCAGAAATGTACAGAATATATAAAATATGCTATAAGAATTTCATGTTTGATACATCCTGGTTTTAAATGAGCACTTTTTGTATGACAAAAAACTCACGCGCGACGCCCCGTATGCACAAGTACGTCTATTAGCGAAACTTCCAAACAGCGGGGGGCCTCATGTTAACTCTGTCTCCGCCTGATTTATTGACATATTTTCAAGCTTGATAGCGAATAACCCACAACACGGGTTAGGCAAAAGCTCGATATATAATGTCTCATAATACACCATGAAAAAGCCTGGGTCGTGTTGTAGAAGAACAGTACCCATTTTATTTTGCCGAATAGAGCGTGAAAAATATTTCTGCCGCACAAGTTATCTTCAACTTACGCAACCGTAAAGCAACGCAGTACCACAACTTCCAAGACGCTTTGTTATGTCGATCCAAGCGAATCAGATTCTCGTTCAACCCGTGATTATATCAGCTTGTCAGAGTCAAGATATGTTGAGATGCATCCCCAAAAAGCAGGTTACTTATATAATTCAATATATCCCTGTGAAGACCCTGAATGTGTTTTACGCAAGCTATATTAAAGCAGTGTGCAATTGCTTTTAATTTCGATGCAGTGCAAAGAGCGCCTTTATGTAATCCTTGACAGATATTCAGTTGAAATGGTCAAGCGTCAGTCTATGAGATCAGCAGGCCTGAATGCTACGTCATTTTATGATTCGGAAATTAAGTATCAATTTGGGCAGACAGAGATAGAACGAAATCGGGGGTACGTTAGCCGGAGAACATTTATTACAAGTAAGACTTCGACGGGTAAATAAGTCTTCCTATGATACACGTATTGTTGCAGACCTGAGCAGGTGAGGACAGTTTAATTTCTGTGTCAGGAATCTGCCGAGATTTGATTTGTTGGCTTTTTACGAGAAGTCCCTGTGTTAGCTGCTCTTCACGTGATATATCAAAAGCAATAGTATTACCCAGATAAAATTGGGTGCCTATAGAACGCGGTGATCATGAATGGAAAGACAAACGCTGATATTCTTAAACTTTAAATTTTAACTACCGACGAATAGTACTCAACAAGTAAAGGTAAGATGAAACAGAAGGGCAATGCAAACTTATCAATTAATGGGCACTTAAATGTGAGGGAAATATTTATTCCGAACGAGTAATTCACTGTTCTACCCAGCATGGATAACAGCAAGGAGGTCATCAAGATGGAGCCTTCTTATCGCTGTGTCAATATTTCAGATGAAATTGTCATACACTCAGAGCATGTCTGCCCAAATGCAGGCTTGCGAGCCCACTAGAATCGTTTCCCAACCCGTACCCTGGCAATGATACATATATATTATATATTTTCTACCCCGTGTCATTTACACTTCCAAGGGTTGCCTTAGTAGACCTGTACGCCAGGATGTGTATCTCGATTCACACAAACGCTTCAAGTAGAATTTTGCACTGGCTATGTATTCATGAGACGTTTGAAATGTACAACCTATCTAATGATTTTCTGTGATTGGTTTGTGGACCTGAACAAAACTGTCACCTTTTCAATATTTTCTATGTCACAGTTCTCTGCCATTTTCTCCCTGCATTCGCTTACTGGCTAATTAATACGTTCCGTTTCCAATACTCAATTGATACGCATCTAGCCGATCTTTGTGTTATGCCAAGCCGTGAAATAGAATTTAATATAAATGCTAGCCTTTGAGGTGGTAATAGCAACCCGAAGTAAAACTTTGTAGTAGATTGACTCCTTTTTCCCCGTGCCGCTTTAAGGGATTGAAGCTTTTCTCCTTGGATTTTATCGATTGGTGTCTGTAAGAAGCGGGTTCGGAAACAGACCAAGCCGCTAGAAGTAATACGAAAGGAAGATGGCGCAAGCTTTGCAATCGGAAGTAGGATACTGAAAAACTTCAGGGAGAAATGCAGTGGGCCCTTTCGAAATACTATTTTTTATTTTTTTACATAT
>NW_019213470.1:193228-209604 GCF_002532875.2 Varroa jacobsoni
TTTTTTTTTTTTTTTTTTTCTTTTTTTTTAACAATTATGTGCAGCTGTTCTGACTTTGAAGTAATAAGCGGAATTATATAGTTCAGCAAAATGTCCGTTTCTCAGAGCCTAAGCTTCTCACTACTAGCGTCCTTCTGCTAAGAAATCGACACCAGAGTTTCCACTTAATGACCCGTGTGTGTTTTCTGTCAATTTTATATGCAGCACATTGAATCGTTACGATGCCTGACATAAATATCGCTTCACGTGAATCTTGCTGCATCAAATATTAGTTGACACTGTCAGCGATAATTATTTTTTCTTGCAGCATCAGTAGGCGATATTGTATAGAATCCCGATCCGTTCAGAGGTTTTGTCAAAGAAGACCTATCGGATCGATTTGTGATGCGAGAAATGCCCCCTAGTAGATGGAACATAGCATCCACGGCACTGTATATATCGTTTTCCGCAAAACTGATCCTTTAGGACAATCTTCCATCTCTATGCGTGGGTAGGTTAGCCGATCTGGCCTAGCCGGCTTTTGATGGCTCTCAGCAAATGGGATGCATATGACGATCTAGAAAATTGCAGTAGTATATACGTAGAGTATAAATAAAGGCGTTTGGCCTGTAGCCTTGAAAGTCCAGGTCGTCTGCATTGCTAGTCATACACAAGCTCACATCAAGGCTGGGGTATAATTATTATGTCGCTTTGAATTTTTTCTATTACAATGGTCGAAGACAATTGTCAAATAATGGTATTAATGTAAAGTAGAATTCGTGATAGCTTAGGGGGTAACGTCTTTTCCTGCTAAAGTTTATACGTAACGGTCTAGGTTCGAATCCAAACATGGATACACAGTTCGTTAGAACCGGCCGGAGCCAGCAATGTTACGTTATACCTACCGGCGTGAAACAGTTGGTTGTTTTGTAGATAGTGGCCGTTTAGTTCAGTATTGTACTGAACCAAGCCTGATTTGGTGTTTGCTATATATTGTGGTAAGTATATAGAAACAATAATTTAAAAGTACCCGAAATCCTTCATAAAACCGGTTTTTTTTTTACTTCCTGGTCGCCTGTAAAATAAAGTAACAGAGGGGTGACTTACTGTATGCCTTTATTAAGTGAATGACTCCGAGTGAGGGGGAGTCCTGTATTTGCTTCGACCTGACAAGTCATCATGTCACGACAGCTCCGTGTATTAGGATGTTTACGCCGTACGAAAATCAACACCGAAACTAGCAGGAAAGTACCGGTGATGAAGAAGGCGATACCAAGTGCGAGCAAGGGCAAATTCGACTGTGGCTGTAAAGAAGGACAAACAATTATCAGCATGAGCTATTATCCCTATACCTATTGTTGTACCGACTAGTAATAAAAAATCAATCATTTTTTGCAAAAACAAGTATAGTAAAGAATCTCTTAACAGGAGATCAATTGATAAGCGTTCGGTGCGACAGAGCTGTTTGTCGACTGTCCTACTCGATATTTGCCCACATTGGCATTAAGGAGAATACATTGTTGTCCTTAGGATTACGAACAGTTACTGGCCTGACATTTGAATGACGATAACTCCGTACAAATGGAAAATGTCTTGGAATTTTTAAACTAAGCCCTTGGCAGGGTCGGTAAACACGGCCTCTGTTAGTAACCGCCACTGACCAGTGGATAAAGTGTGATTTGCAGTTAGATTGCTTTCGCTCAGTTAATATTTAGATCAGTATAAAATTAAGGGTCTAACAGGAGCATCTCAGTCGTTGGCTTCAGGCGATTAAAATCCATTGGAAGGTAGCAGAATAAATAGGTTTTGCTTTGCCACGATCCAAACATTACCATACAAGAGATCGATTTTAACACTAAACCTACCACTACCGATCTACTTGACCGTTTACGAAATGTTTTTTTTTATCATTTCATGTAATTAAATATTATCGAATCGCTATCGCACTTTATGCCATTAAAAATCTACGCTTAATTATGAAAACAACAACCTTCTTTAGGATCGGTCATTTCGATCGGGCGCAATACGGACAGATAGACGACTAGTGTCGACAGGTAAAAATAGAGAAAACTGAAATCGTGTCTAGCCTTCATTTTACGTCTAGATTACTCGCTCGCCTTATCCATACGTAACACCGTATATCAGTAAGGGTGATCTGGGACCTTCAGTTATATGCTGTTTAAGAATAGGAAAGAGGACAAGCTATTTAATTAGTTATCGCACTTCTTATTTAAGCAGACTTGCGTGTACCGTTTGTATATATCGGCTGGTTCATGGTGACCCGTCAGCAGAGGGCATTGGAAAGTTTAGGTTTTATGGAGTCGCTGACTGCTATCACAACATACTCGAAAGTGGAGTTTCTCCAGGTGGCTACGATTAAGTGCGCTAGGTATCGTTAACAGCGCACGACTTATGACATCTGAATACGTTTAGAACTGTGGTCCTATAGGACCTGCTCACCTGAGAAAGTTCTTGCAAAGTCTTCTCGAACATGAAAACTGCATTAGCTTCGTATTATCTGTAATAAGCGGCGATGGCATTATATCAATTCTGGTATTCCCTCTCATAAAATTTAAGCGCTGGCCCGGATTTATGCAGATCTGATTTACCGAGCTAACAGATAAAGAGATACACTGCGGTACAACCGTGCTTAATTTGGCAGAATGGTATAAAAAGCTTAACGGCAAATTTTATCGAATACTTGATTCTGAGTAGTAAATTAGTTTTAAATTAGAAAATTAGAACGTAGTGCTCAGGCAAACATTACATTTAGTCTGTCTTGCGAAGAGGCGACTCAGTACAAAGAACTTAGTTCTGCTGTAAGATACAGTTAACAATTCGGTGCTATGGCCAAGGTCGTGGGGGTGAGGTCTGATCTGCCTTCATCTAGGTTCTTCGAGATCTGTTTGTCTCTCTGAAAGTTTCCTGATGCCTACTTTTTTAATTTGCCATTTACATGGGTGTTGTTGTCTCCAATTGTTAACTTTCACATTCGATCGAAAATAATCTAGAATCCAGTGCTATGTTCCCATGTCTACAGGATTAGACAGTACTCTTTCGGAACGGTTCGATTCCGTAATTCTTTTGCCATAACGCATTGATCTACTCGGTTGAAGGAGTCTACGCTATTAACCACTCAAGTGTTTAAAAATACAAGTCTGGTAAGTAGATGTTTTTAATATTGCAAAGATACTGTATCCTTTGGCACTTGATCTGTTCTCCTGTCATCTTGTGTGACTACAGCCTGCGAATGCCGCCGTATCATAAGAATCGCCTTTGCTGAAATCATTGTCGTCAGACGCGGCGTTTGGATCATCGGCAAATAAAAACGGCCGCACACAATATTCCGTTGCGTTTGCCTATAGCGATATTCTGGATCGAAATTTTCACGTAAGGCAAGAACAGAAGGCGTCCACCGCTTTTTGGGTGAGATGATCGCTTTTTGAGATAGCTCGAAATTGACGTCCGGCCAACTATAGCTAAATATTATCCTGATACTATGTTGAGCAAAAAGAATCAGGCCCAAAACTCGTTTTAGCTTTAACGTACTATAAATGAAACTAGTAAAAGCAAATAGTTAGATACTTTTATTGTAAGTTATCTGTTTCGAACTATCGTTGGCTAGAGCAAAATCAGCTGTGCAATGAGCCATTTAAACGTTTAGAAAAAACTGTATCGCTCTGACCTGCCTGAATAACTGTAATAAGAATCTTAATTTTATTCAGACATCGGTAGAGGTCACAGAAGCCTGCTTGGACAAGGCCGCCGGCTGTTTTAAGTTGTTTGATCTATCGAACCACCTACCGGTTCGTTGTTTTCAAAATGGCTGATTATGTCACAATCCGAAAGGTGCGAAAGATGTTACATTCAGTGCGAACAGGCATACCGTATATGTCATTTCTTTGCAGCATAAAATCGTTCAGAATATTTCCTTTAACCGATTAATAGGTCATTAAGGTTTTAATTTTAGGTACAAAGCACACGACAACGAAAGTGAGAAAAGAGGACGAGCGACTTAATGAGTTAGATGACGTTAACTGGTTAAGTTCAATCAATGGAATAATTTGTTGAAGTTCTTGATTACATGCAATTGGCAACAAGTACGAGGTAACTGATAACCCAGCAACAGTCTGGGGGTAGTGGCCGGGCTTTTTTTTCGCACATCAGATCTTGTTGATCCCATTTAGCAACAGGTCGAAACGTGAACGAACCTGAAAGGTGGTTTCCTTTATACGACAAAGCCCGAACTTTTAATCACACATTACCGTTTTATAGAACGACATGGCATGTTCGGCATACACCAATAACCCTTATCCTGCACGCCTATAACATCATCACACCGACGATGCCTTTACTCGCCCCGCTTAGCATTTACTGCACCATCGCCCCTCAGCATAACAACCTGTCGGTGTTAAAGCGCTGCTATTTCAACTTCTTCTGTTTCCTGCCGGTAGCTGGGTCTGGAACAAGACAGCTGCTTGTACGAAGCCTGTCACCTTTCCTCGAAGGACCTATACATAGTCATCTCGGAACCCCTGGAGCAGCTTTTCAGAAATCCCACAAAGACGTTCGCCGAACGCTTGTAGCTCTTGGGATCAGATTTGCAATTCGACAGTTTGATGCAAACATATATTAACTGTGGAACAACCGGCGTGTGATCTAATAGCCAAGATGTTATAATTACGGGCTTCGGCAAGCTGTTTTTCTGCAATTATCGTATTTTTTTTCGCTTCATCTATAGAACGTGTAGAAATAGTGAATTTGACAGATTAATGTCAACATGCGACAATGCTTACTACGGAACGTTTCTACTTATTGATGTACATAAATGAAGCCAATATTATTGTCATTTACCTCGACTGGCAGCGGTAACGTAGGGTTGTCAACGTTTCCAGATTTGAAATTGTCGCCTGTAATGAATAATCAAATTGAGGGGTTCTTAGTGGCAGCTTTTGCTATTTTCGTTTGGTACCTTACAGGCTAATGGTTAACTGTTAATAACCGACAGTCTCATCTATATTGTTTATAATAGTTAGAGACGAATATTTCCCACAATTGTAAATGATAGATTCGAAACGAAAAGTAGTTTTCCGTTAGGAAAAAAAAAATTGTCCAAATAACATTTTACGATGACCGACGCTTAAAAACTAGATGAGAAGCTAATAGTCGTCCGTAGGCATCGTTGTTAGCGTAGACAGGCTGATCGTCTTGTTATGATCGTTTCTCAGACTTTGCTCACTATGTGAGCACTATGTGGATACGACATGTGAAAATTGAACATCTGTGAAGGTTGGTATCAGTTAGTTCCATACCGTTCTCGTCTCCCTCTAACGAAGGCTCGCACCAAACTATGTAGGCTTTAATGAAGACTTTTAAATATCTTGGAGAGTAAATCTTCAAGTAGTACATCTTATTTAGGTCTACTATGATCACGTTTGCTGCGATCAGGGTCGCATAGTGACAGTACTGCTGGCTGCGGCTCAAAAGTTGTAATTACTCATTTCAGTCTGACGGTAACGTCGTCAGTATCAAACGTCCACATAACACAGCAAAGCGTATATCTCTCCGTAATTGTGACCACAAATAAATCGGATTCCACAACTATTACGCTAACATGTTATGTTTTACCTGTTTCATAGCGGCGACGCTATTGCGCCGTCAAACTGGTTAGCGATCAGTCTATGAGTGAATCAACTACACACGGTACCTTCGCTCTGACTGCCGTCAATAGTGGTCATGGCGACGTCTAACTAAATGATCAACTGCTGTTATCTATAGAGCTGCGATTTTATATAAGGAATGTACCGTGCACGGTGCTAGCACTGATTCCCTAACTGGCTAACATTTTCGTGTTGGAAGGACGTGTAGAACTAAACCAGTGGGGGGTGTGAAAACTAGATAATAGCTATGCTGGCTTTGACACTGACTTGTGATGACCGCAGAATTTTGCCGATGTTAAAAATGCCTAGCTGATTATAGTTGCAGGACCGTCATGAAGCTTGTATTTCAACGGCGTGGCGGTATAATCCGACGTTTGATACTGTGAATCGCAAACGTGAGGTTCCGGTATATTTGCCGCTGTTAAGAGTCAACTGACGGCTAATTTTACCAGTGCAGTGGGTTGTCTGATTTTTATTGGGATCCTGGTACCTAATGACGCTAAACAGTGAGACACATATGGCACTTCGACCGAACAAAACCGTATTTGATAGTATTCCTTGTAATCAGCATACTTCACAATTGTAGCTTATGCACTACGCGATCTTGCACGGCAGAGCATGTCACTCAGCGACCAACGTTTAACTTGTAATGTATTGTAGTTATGTTGTTAGAAAGTGATTCTACATGAAGATGGAAATTCTACCGGGCATTATTGGCTCTTGGTTTCCGCTAGATTCAATTTTTGAGAGTACGATTTATTCGTCCTGTACCAGACAGCCTATTCCTTTGCCGTAAGCAGAGGTGGCTAGCCTGCAATAGCCATCGCGGCTGCCCTGCAGGTCTGTATGGCAGGACATACTGTGACAAGAATTGATAATTATCTGTTTGAGACAGGTCATCCGGTCTCTTTGCAGACGGCAAGTATGCTGGCTAGAGAGGATATGCTATTGACCCCAATTGTGCGGAGAGGAGTCAATATCAACAACAGTTGAAAAGAAACCAAGCAATGTGGCATCCTGATCTTTACAGGGCCTAGCCTTTGGAGCACCCAGCCATACGTGACAGTGCGCTTTTTTATAGCCTTTGCTTATATTTTTGGGGCTTAAGTGGGTTGGCCGCATCCCAGTGCACACATTTGGTCAGTGACAGACTGTTATGGTCTACCTAAACGCTCCGTGTTATGAAATCAGCCTGTATCGGTTGAACTTAACCGCGTCATCATAGCGGAGTTCCCAAGCTTGACCGATTTACCAGAGCAGTTCTCAACGTTACTCATTGGCTTTAATGGAATTCTATAATCTGCTTGTTGTGCCAGATGGTTTGCGTGGTTCGGATGATAGAGCTAGGTATTTTCAAAAAGTCGCAGCCGATTTCGTTAACTTGCAACAATAGCAACCCAAACCGGCCGAAGCAAGGAAAGGGTGGTACTGAATCCATCTCAAAGCCTGGCAGTATTCAGGCGCAAGCCTTTTGTACCATTTGGCTCGATTCGAAATCTTTTGAAACGCAAGATGCTTTTTCGAGACGCGAGATTTATTGGCCAGGCAGAAGGGTCATCGTCGGGTTAGAGTAAGCGACCAAAGACGAACGCAATAATAGAAAAAGAGCAGTTACTTGGCTGCATCACTTGGTAGCATTGCTGATGGGATTCTCAACGGAAAGAATAGTCCTAAGTTTGAAATTGGTTGAATCGATCTGGCGCGGTTGGAACTGTTGCAGACGATTCATTCACGAGAGCATTATAAGTAACCATGAACCTATTACTATATGTAACAGTATAACTATCGATGTGAATTTGTTCATGTAAGAACTGCTTGACCGTAATGAGAACTAACGGATCACGGCTTCACGTAACTGTCAGCATTATCAAGGTCGATTTCTACGCAAAGATTTCCCGCTGAGATCTCGTTCATATATGGCAATCGGTTTTCACGATATCGTTTAATTAGAAGCCATCCAGTCCAACTGGCTGAGGAGAAATAAATGAAAAGACGATGTTGTCCTGTATGGAGGCAATCACTTCGCAGCTGATTAAGGTTATAATCACAATGTTTTCACAAAGCATTTTATCAAATATCTGGATGGACTAAATTCGCTGCTAGAGTAGATCGTCTGCTAACTCGTGCCAGAATTCTGAATAAAGTGGCCTATTTTTACATGCTATTTGGAAAAACAAAATAGTATTTACGGTAATGCTTAGCGAATGTATCAGCTACGAGGAAATATGCATTTTACACTACCCCTCTACGTTCTGGATGTTTCTAATTTTGCATAACATGTGTTCGGTAGTTCCATATGTAGAAACCTACAAATGGGCACAACTGTGACCCATTCATTTAGGAAATAAACCCACTAAGCGAAATGACGTGGCGCGCCGCCGAAAAAAATAACGTCACGAATAATTATTGCCAGTTTGCAGAGTTCATTTGGAAACCTTTCTAGCACACGGCCACCTGGAATGGTACAGCAACCTAGAATGTTTGCCAAACTTTTTGAAAATTCGCCCAAGAAAGCTGGGACCGCTTCGATCCCTTAGACCAAGATTACATGCTAGAATGTAACTTCAATATGGTATCTCATAATGTTCATGCATTTAACGAATTTGTTGAATCAACGCATAATTTCTAGTAATAGGGTAGCAGTAGCAATAATAACCTATTATTATACAGATAGTTCGATTTGTTTGCTTGTGGAATTATAAGACTGGAATGGAAAGAAATGAAAGAATGGAAGACCGCGGTAGGTAGGTAGGTAGGTAGGTAGGTAGGACTTTCTCATATGATGCAATACAAACACAACTTCACCAAATAGACAGAAGGTGTGAAGTTTTAGCAACAAACGATCTTACATTGAAACTAATTTTAAACGTTACTAATGGAAGATCGATTGTAATTGATCCCAGTAGCTTTCGGGTATCACTCTATGCCTACCCGCCAAGTCAGGTCACTAGATTTTATCTCGGTCTTTTACTCATTATCGTGAAGATGTCGAGTTTTACGTCAGGTATCTGTTAGGTACTCCAACAGATGGTTGGTTTTTAGTATGAAATCGACGAGCCTCGGATTCAAAGTTCGAGGACTTCCCTTATGTGTAGTTGTCAAATACGTTATCTTTCCAGTGCGCTTGCCTAATATGTAATAGCTAACAATAGTTAGCTCAGGTAACTATCTGTAATTTGTTATCGATAAATTAGCGACGCATAGAATAAGCTTGAAGGATGGCTCGCGCACTCATGTCTTCTTAGCACCCTTAATTTAATAATCGCCGAAATCTACTGAATAACTCTACCAATATTAGCAAACTCAATATAATACATCCCTAGTTGTTACCGTTGTGGGCATAGGCAAACGTACTGAGTAATTTTTTTCCTTTAATCATATAGTTCAGTTTACTGGATCTTCATCTAAAAACAAATGGATAATAATGAGAATGATGCATATAAACTCGTCTAATATTCTTATCTAAGCATCTCGAGCCAAACCATGATTACATGTACATGTATAGACGATCCATCGGAATCATTTCGATGCACACTCTGCATTTAACTTCAAACAGATAATAAGGTGACGTGTAGAGAACTTCGTGACGTACGTGCTACTTTAAGTACTTGCCTTTCGAATCGACCTCAGCGTTAAACTGAAGCCTTAACACCATAAATCACACGTCGACGTCGAAACTTTTCGGTCTATTTTCTAAGCGCCTCTTCACAATGACACTAAGCAAGTTGGCACTCTCGTGACAATATTTATTGAAGGCTTATCCAGACAGTCTTGATACAGCGCCTGGCAGATTTAAATATCGGCTGTTTGGCTGCTACAAGTCCTTATTCTAGAACATACTCGCGTGACGCACGTACATGCCAAACTTGTCCCTACTAATCGGTACGCCATCTTACGTATAGCCTACCATTTGACATTATAGCTAGCTACGATTTTACAACACTTTTTGGAACACTGAAACAAACTTATTTATCAACGGGTACGCTTTCTTCAAAGAGATATCACTGGGCATAATATTCAGAACATGGGCATAGGGTAGAAATTTTAGGAAAAATGGGAGTCTTCTTTAGACCATGCGCAAGCCAGAGGTTGATTGAGTCGAGGATTGATTCCTGCATTTACGGTAAAAATGTTCGTTTGGTGAGTAATCCAAACAGGTCTGCTGTGCTTTTCTTGAGTGAACAAATGATCATCAATCATTTTAGCATTTACTGTAGTCAGAAAGCCTCTGCGTAAATCTCTTTGCATCAGATTTGCCTCTAAGACACTTGCGAACAATTCGAGTAATAGAAGGCCAGGGTGCGTAAAAACCCACAGTGTTAACTGTGACGTAATTATCGCCATTTCCTTTTCCTGACGTGTTCTTCCCATTCTGGTGTATGAAAAGCTGTTTTTGACTGCTTAGTAGGCTCGTACTTACCAGAACAAATTAGGAACTCCGACAGGCCAATTCGACTGAATCATTTCGTGGATAGCGGACATTACGAAAGGCACCAAGAGTGCAGTACAAACTTCGGAATATACAGCTGTTACGATTTACTGTTTTTAAGTTTCGTCAGTGTTTTTTTAATATGTCGCAAGTTTCGAATTCTACGTAGATACTTTCTATACAACGACATTGTATTTGTATGACGGTAATCTATTAGGGTGGTTTTTACTATTTACTTGAATTTCTACGGTGCATATTCGAAAATTCAGTTAGCCACGTTACGGCCTATATTCATGTCAGTCTAGCTCTATAGGTTGGCCTGCATGAGCTGAAGAATTTCTCTGTTCCACCCGTTTCTAGAACGTCCCATTATAAAGATGCCACTTTGGTTTACTTGAATTTTAGCGAAGACTGGTGGAAATTGTTTGTTTTCCCAAGACCCCACTTGACCTGTATCGTCGATAGAAGATTGTGGAGTTGAAAATATTTCTCACATCAAAGGTTGCTGCCTTCACTATTGATGGGTAAAATGCTTACTGAGCCCAATTAAAGCAACAGCGACTTATGAAATCTTAATTAAGAAACTTTATTTGTCCTAATTTGTTTTGACAATTCCGATCACAAATCCGGCTTAAGTAACCTGCTTCGGAGACAGCTTACTGACAGGAAAAGCTCTAAGTTAAGTGGAAGGTACTTCATTGCAAAGATCGTTCACTCTCAGCATTCAATTCAGTTTCAATACGCTATCGTATTTTCATAAGAGCCAAACTTCCATTTTCATCTTATCGTTCATGTTTTCTTTAGTCTGGTTGTGTATCCCGCCCTGTTGATTTTTCCATGCCGCTCGGTCCAGGACTATTATCCTTGTAGGCTCTCACGAGTATCAAACGAGTTAAGAAATTCAACAGATCATAATCATGAAATGCTGTTTAGATGCAGAGTCATTATGAATAATTCTGTATTGCCTGGAACCATCTGCGTTACCAGAATACCATATTACGCTGCAGCTCCAAACGATCTCCAGGTCTGGTCTCACAAGCCTCTAAACTTTTTTGAGCAGCAAGCAGGTCGTCGTGAGGCATCCGCATTTCCCTTCCCTTATTCTATAGCCTTCTACAAGTCGCTTTAGAGTTTTTATTATTGATGAACGGTTAGCTTTGGCTGGAAACACTTTGCTCGCTCTGTCGTTTCTTATACACGTTAAAGGAGTGCGCAAAATTTCCAGATGAAAGCCTGTGCCGCCATTCAGGAGAAAAGCGTTATTTATAATCTTCACAGCACGTTTTACGTAAGTAGTGCTACAATAGAATACTCAACCTTCTTCCGGTCGTGGAGAAAGAGGCAGCGTGATGCGCCACGACTCGTTCAGGCCAATCTGGCCTTTTTTGGAATTTAGGTCGTTCGAAAGATCACTGTTTTTTCCCTTTAGAAAAACACGTATCAGTATGTCGGCGGCGGCGGCGCTAGTTTGCAAGCGAATTTTAGACAGAAATTTAGGAGAAAAATCTGTAGTAAAACTAAAAAACGCTCCGGGGTCTTATAGGATGAACGTATGGCAGTAAGATGAATATGACTCTGTATGGATAATAAGACAGAAAGGTCAAACACAGGGTCTAATATGGCATACGGTAAAATAATGGTTAAGGTAAATCTTTATCTATGAAAACGACCGAATACACCTTCTTTTAGAGGGCTTTTACAATGTGATGGGCGCCACCCACATTTCTTGCGGCTGTTTCAATATGGCAAGATAACGATAGACTTGATGCATTATTGCAGGTAACGGTTCGGTCAACAATGCTAGGACGCGTACAGGGCCAGCGATTTCTGTTCCGATTTTTTTTCTTGTGATGCCTAACCCGATTAATAAACACATTTCTGCGTATAGGGCTAATAAATACGTAGGCTTAGTTTCTAATTGGCATTCATCAAGCTTAGCCTACGATTGAGGGTTTAGGCCTTGTAACTAGATATGAATACGACATCCGCGATCTTCGCTAGATCTATTCGCACGTATGCATTCTGTATTAAAAACTTAATTAACGAACTATAGAAACAAATGCTTGCGTCAATTTTGTTGATGCAGTTACTGCCAAGTTAAGCTTGGCTGCTGTTGTGCAAAAAAAGATGTAATATAGGTGGCGACAACTCCTTAAGTCTATGTAACCCCTTTATTTACACTCGAACGGCTCGGCCGACAAGCTTAAATAAGTCTAGGTCCGATTCTGGTACCCATCCGGGCTTTATGCGTCAGAGCGAGTCCAACTCGTATAAGTCCGATTTCGCTTTTTGTTTACCGCTTCTCGAACTCTAAGGAACCTACAATCAAGCACACAACACAGATAGATAATTTCTCCCTCCTCTTTGGAGACCTCTGTGATGCACTCAGAGGTCCTGAAACCAGATCACTAAAGGAACGATTCATCATGTCTGTTTCTTCTAGATAATTTTCACTCCCTTGTATCTGCGATCTATCGTTAGCGTTTTAATATCACAAAAAATAGTTTTAGCACTGTGTCTCACCAAATGATAACGATCGGGCCAGATCACACTAGTTAGTCCGTCTCAGCCCTAAACGGAGTTATTGCCAGAACAACTTTATGATAGCCAACCCACGCTACAAACTTGCCAGCGTACTGTTATTAAGCGTGCACATAAGCTGTTTTTGGTAACAACAGCTGTTTTATCAATAACAGGTGCACTGGTGGCGGTGCCTGCAGAAGGAGTCGTCTAAAATCAACCTCTATGGCAACTTCCCCAGTGGTAAGCAATATAGGACAAAGTCAATCGTCCATTAAATATAACATGTGGATAACGATTACGTTGCACGGCAACACTAACTATCTATTTGACAACTGGTAAGATTTGTTTGCTGCTATCATCCTTTTCTCTGTTCCCGTCTTCTCTCGACGTTAGCCTTATCGCCGTAAGCTATCCTGCCGTCTTATGATACTGCTTTACCCTTTGCGCCCTTGCATTAGTGCTGTCGTAGGTAAGTAGGAAGGGCCAATTGCCATTAATGCCACTAGCCTGAACCAGCGACTTCCTCTAGGAGAAGGAAGCACGGCAAGAGTACGAAAGCGAACACGCATCAGCGAACTTCTCCATTGCTTCTCTATCACCATAGATAGATTGTGCCTGGACCTTACAAATACAAGTTATTCCTATCGCCTTCTTCATCTCTCGATCTCTCCTCCATGCGTGGACTAGGATTAGGAGCTGTCCCGTTCACACCGGCGCCTAACAAAATTACGTCCTCTCGTTCTTCCAGTACGTACAGCTGTGGTTTGGTAAGCTTGGACTTTTCATAAGCATCGACCAAGCTGTTCCGGCGCCACGCCGTAATGTGATTACAGATATAGTCCTCGACTATTGTGGATATTTCAGAGAATATTAATATGTATATATATTAATATTACCTGAATTACAAGCTTCAAAAGGGTAGCCAACTTAGATCCAACGTAGCAAGAATGGCTTAAAGTGAGAGAATATGAGCACCAAGAATAGAGAAAATATGGAAGCTGGCCTACACTAAATTCTCTTTTGTCTATGATACTTCCTTTTCCTCATTTTAGTCTGTTGTTGTCACCACTGTATCTATTTCTCTTGGACCGGAAGCCAGTTGCAAAAGCTACCGTACCAGTCGCTGGCTTCCGTCTCGCGTTGCCAAAATGTCATTGAAATTTAGTCAACAGTGCAACTGAGCAAAATGAACGGAAGGACAGGGAGCAGGAACCCTTGTTTTAGGATAATTTGCTGTCAGCTTGGTTAGGGCCTTTTTGATTTTTGCTGGGGTCTTGATTGGGCTTGTTTTTGTGCATCTAGTACGAAAACCAACCTAGATGGTCGAGGGATGATGCAAAGCGGAGCGACAGAGGTCGCGGCATTCGGAAGTACTGGCAGTGCACGAGATGCAGCAAAAAAACGAAAATCAATACTACGTTTCTACAGAAAGGGACTGTTTCAACTCGGACCGCGCTGTAGCCGCACCGGAGCTGACTTTGTCCATTTGTAACAATAACCTATAAGAGAAAAAAGCAGAGGCTACGATAAACTTACCCTATATTCTAAGCTATAGCGTGCGGGAAAAAGTGACGGAAGGTTTGTAGGGTAGCGCCCCGGATAGGTCCGCCTAGAAAGCAAGGGTACTTATTTGTCTGCCGAGCGTACCATCCCGTTCCTGTACATACTACTGACTGGTAAAATTAGCGTTCATTGAGAAATAAGTGGAGGAATCATGAAGTGTGTTGAATTGGTGCGGCGATTATCGCTATTTCTCGACCGACCCATCTTTTTCCCTGCTGGAAAGAGCTTCATCCTTAATAGAAGGTAAAACAAAGATTGGAGAATGGGCCAGAGAAAAGGCGCCACAAGAAAAATAGAGGACATAAGATTCAAGGTCTGATGGCTATGTCAGGGTGATGACTCAAACGCGAAGTATTTTTCATGATATTGCTGTCTGGTACAGTTTCCGGAACTAAGTAAGTGAGGGGCGGATCAAATAATATTGAAGATTACATCACTGTGGAAGGCAGAGTACTTGAAGGGTATACTGGACAAATATTACTATGTCGTCGAGAGTTCAACTGAGTAATTTGAAAAAACAAAGTACAAATACAAAGAACATAAAGATGCGCAGTTGGTTTTGGCTCTGAAAGCTGTAACCCTGATTTCATATAGTCCGTCCAAGGCCATAGCTAAGAATATGGAACTCACATGTTTTTTCTCGTCACCTTAAACGTATACAATTGAGTCTTTACTTGTTCAACAAAATAGCCCAGTGCTTAAGTGATCATCACGAAGTCAATCTACTCTACAGTTTTTCTGACAAAAAATCGTATAGATTTCTTTAGAATCTACTAACTGAATACACGCTGAGTACGTTTTCCCACTGGCGCACATCACAGTGCTGCACACAAATAGGCAAGGGGTCCGGTCACCTCTATAGGCGCTGGAGGCAATACGACGCAGCCTGCAGAAGTCTGTGACCGACTAAATGAATGGACTGTTTTCGGACATTCCTTCTTTTGTGATCACTGTGCTTTTCATGCTACGGTGTAGCGGCTGAGTTCTGCCTTTGTAGTATATTTTCACTAGCTACTTCGTTGGTTCTTGTGGTCCCTTGGTGGAGTGAACGGCGACGACGACGGCGACGTCGACGGCGGCCTAGTTCAGGCTGTCACATCCCCGATGGGAACGTCTTTTCGTTTGCGGGCTTGTATTTACTTGGGCCCGAAGGATGCTACGGTAAGGTCCAAAACGATATTGCTACGCCTTCGCCTGGACCTTTATCAGGCTACACGGCCACTATTACGACTGGTACTGCGGTAGCTGTTACAGCTTTTACAGCGTCACTTAATCATGCCGCGTTCGATTAGCTTAGCAAGTTCACACTTGTTGTTAGGCGAAGACATATAAAGAACTGACCTTAGAAGAATTTGTGGTACGAGCGATGCTGTAGAAAGTGCCTTTAGCTTTGGCTAAAACTTCTTGTTTTGAGCCGTAAAGAAAATCGACAGAAGACAGCATACGTAATGACTTTTGTGACAAAACCTAAGGAGACTACCATTCCGATACAACGATACAGATAACAACCAATTTCATCAACGCTTGCCAGCAACGCAAGTGTCATGATACGGAGAAGTTTTCATCGGACTGAAGAGAGTAGGAGTTTGGATTAAATCTTTGATGTATTCCCATCATTTTATTAGAGAATAAGCAAAAAAGCACTTAGATTTTACAAACCAATGAACGTTTACTCAGCCGCTATGTCTGCAGAAACAGCTGATATGCCGAGCCTACAAGTTCTCCATGGCAGATCACCTATTAACTGAACAAACATTGCCATGTTAAGATGGTGAAATTAATAACACATCAATGTTTTTATGTTTTTGCGTATCCATAATTTAGTGTTTTTTTTATTGTAAGTATTACATCTATAACATAGCAGATAAAACTTAAATCGCTCTATATGATCATCGTGGCTAGCTAACGCAAAGTGATACATAATGCTCCGTTAACTCAATGGTTAGGTATTTTAATAATGCAACTGAATTTGTGACATAAGTGGTACAAACGATATATTGAACTGTAACTTAGCACCTTCGGTAGTTATATATATATATATATATATATATATATATATATAAACTTATCAAGTCTTTCCGTTTTGCTGAATTTCTCATCGAAGGTCATCAGTCGATACCGTCAACACATAGTTCAGGCTTTAACGCTAGTAGTTATCTATAATATAGAGAGGGTCGGCCTAACATGATAGACGCTAGTTCATCAACTTATTACTCAACAAT